>NC_081410.1:218370414-218595414 GCF_030272615.1 Cryptomeria japonica | reverse complement strand
CAAAAACTTGACACTTTTTAAGAGATAGGGCTAAGATCTTTTTTAAAACACATAAATGGTAATTTTATTATCTAATACCACAATTGCAAAAATGACACTGTGTAATAAATTTGAATCCCTAAAAAATAAAAATGAAATTTCAAAATTGTTTCTAATCTTTATATAATGTTTTTGTTCCCTTCAAATCCAATAATGAAGTTATTTTTTAATTTTAGGATACTTCTTATTGGAAATTAAGAAAAAATTAATGGAATGGGTGTATTTTTAGTTGAATCGAACACCTTTTGACAATTAAATTCATCATGGCCATGTTTGATATGTGTGTGATTATGTTGTTAGGGTTATACAAGACTATTTAGTTAATTTTCATGCTTCATCTAGCAAATAAGATCTTACAAGATAAAAAAAGTAGGTTAAAAGAATCACAAAGAGGATAGAGGCTCATTCTCATCTTAGGTTAACTTCTCTCCTATAGATTAGGTATACAACTTGAGAGGCACTATATCTTAACATTATCCACCCTTTGTAGAAAAGGGATTTTTTACTCGTGGATGGTATGTTTGTTCCTATTCGTAGGTACTTAGGATTGAGTGCTTGTTGATATTTTTTGTCCCCTATACATATGAGTATTGTTCTTAAAAATGGTGTGTACCTTGTCACATTTATTATGAATTTATTATTATTAATAATATTTGTTCCCACTGAACAAATTTTGGATATGGTTAGCACATGTGTCCCTATTGAACAGTTTTCAAAGCTAGCTAGTTGACAACTAATAAAGATGACTATCATGTGTTTCCTTAATGAAGATGGTTTAGTTTTGTTAGAAAAATGCATTGCCCTTTACACAACTTTGATTACTTTTTTTGTGTGATAGTTGGGTTGTTATATCCCATACTAGTATTCTTACATTTGTTCAATGTGATATAATAACATGTAAATGTTAGAAATATACAACATAGGTGGTTGATAAAATATTAAGTAGATAACTAAACATTAAAAAAGTTTTTAATATTATAATGGTGAAAAAATTAGGGTTAGGGTTAAATTAAGATAATAAATCCACTAACAAGCCTAACTTACCATTACATTAGGGGAGAGAGAATCTAATAAATTTGACCTTGATAAGTTAAGATGTTGATCAGATTCCAAGCCTCCTAGATGGGGCTCTTTCTTCCCTAAATTGAATTGATTTTGAATTATAAATGATTAGAGGAAAATAGTGAATTATTGAAGAGATCAGGCATAAACAGTGAACTACAAATATTGTGTAGAGCCACCAACTTGTATCTAAGAAGAAGATCATTTAGATTTGTTCCCAGAAGTTTGGCCTAATTTTTTGAGATTGTGTTGTTGGTCGCCTTGGTCCTCTGAATTATCACTATTAAAAGGTGAACCTATTCATCTCTGCAAATCTTGTATATCCTCCTGAATGCAACTCTGTACCTGTTTCCTGGACACAAAAAGGAGGGGGAAATTGTTCTGAATAGGGGTTTGCCTTAGGTCAAACCCCAATTTTGGAATTAACCATGAAAATGAATTGAAAATGTAAATGAAGTACTGTAGTAAAATATTTTCCTTTTGAGGGAAAGGCTGAAAATGTCTGAAAACCTAATGATGTACCTTTAATGAAATTTTGTTTGTCTTCACAAGGAATTAGAGTTTCATGTAGATAGTCTTCATAAAACATAGAACATGAATGTCATCTCCAATATCTCCAATGCTTGAATATTGACTTCACTTCTGCTCCAATTCTTGATAGAAGATTGATTGCTTGCTCTCTTGAATGTAGGAACTCAATTTTTCTCTCTTGAGTTGATTATGAATTCAAATTAGGAGTGTTCCCTTCAAAAATGGGAAGGGTAGACCTCCTTTCATACTTGTTGGTCGAAAAACAAATTGAATTTACAACATAGGATGCCATGGGATAGATAGGTCCCTGCCCAAATTAGGTGACCATTATGAGACCCCAAAATGGGCACTTTTTGAGAGGACCATGACGTTGGGAGCCATGGTCCCAGAAATTAGGGCTCCGGGATCAAGGCAAAATAGTGTAGATAGACAAATTTGTGTTTGATAGTTGGTGTGAGCAAAATCAATGTTTCAGTCATGCCTTAGAGGACTAACGTCAAAGTGAGGCCTAAGTGAGGACAAAATTATAGGCAAGTACAATTTAGGACACTATATTTAGCCCCCGCTTTAGCGAGAGTATGAGACTAAGCATACTCATGGTAAAGTACAAAGGTTTGCATTGAAAAATTTCATCAATACATCTAGATATGACACACCAAGCCCCTAGGGACTTTAGGATCTTACTAATTCAATATCAAGATAAATGAGACATCATAGGAAAGAGGAAAGAGGAAAGAGAGAGAGAATCATGACTACTATCCTGGTAAGGTTTGCTTACTATGGGTCACGGAAAAGAAAAATACCAAATTACAAAGCAAAAGGCTTAGTTTACAAAGTAACTTGAGTATTGAAACATGTTATGTTATGGTGTGTATATAAAGTGAAACATTAAATGAAGTTTATGCCCCCATGTTAAAGGGATAACATATGTCTTATCTAGAGAAATTTCTTTAAGGTAGCATGCATCCAAAAGACAAGCATACTACCAAAATGATATGCCCCCAAGAAAGGAAAAATCAAAGGATAATGGTCACAAAACATAAAACACATAAGGGATCCACTAACTCTGGGGTCAGTATGCTCTTATGATAAATAATGTATATCATGAATATTTGTATTGAATTGACCTAATCCCCAAAAGGTAGTGGAACCACAAGCACAATGGAAGAAGAGCACATGTGTCTTTTGAGTCAACATGAAAGAGACCAAAAAAGATCTCAATGCTTTGCATCATCCTTAAGTAGATAACACAAGGGAAAACAAATAGGAGAATTAAGATGAAAATAGAAGAATATCACAACAGATCCAACCTCTTAGTTACCTTGCACCAACAGAGTGATAAGGGTCATCCAAAGAGAACCTAACATAACACATCATGTGGGGAATGCATTACAAACAAGAAAGAGAGGAGAGAGAGTCTATAACACGAATGAAGCTAATCAAGAAAATCATCTGCCTCCCAATCTCATTGAACATTATTTTGGGAAGGTGGACAAGATGCAAGAGGGCAACTTTGAGCACAATAGATGGGGCCACTGCAAGTTCCAAACAAGGACCATGCTCTAATGATGAGTCACTTTGTTTGTCACTAGGAGCTATGATTGATGCTTTTGAAAATTGTTTAGATAAATCATTGTCAATATCAACAAGCTCATACATATCATTTGAATCATTAGAATCAACATTGTTAGCATGAAAAAAATCATCATCCATTTCTTTATCAAGATTAAAAAAATTAGGATCTCTCACGTGAAAAGAGCATGAACCATCACTTTTCCTAAGCATTTTTAATCTTGATGATTTAGGTTTAACTTCCTCCCTAGGGTTAGGCAAAAGTTGGACAAATGAGATTAAGTCAACATTTGGTGTCTTCAGGGAGGAAATGGTTTGAGAAGCAAGTTCATAAGCCTTAGCACAACGTCTTTATCAGCGTTCTCTCACACAATGGTTTCTTTTAGTTTTAGCTGAGGGTTGTAAAGGTTGAGGATCAATGGATAAGGGTTTTTTTTCTCCCTTTAAAGGAGGAGGAACAAGAGAAGGTCTAATAGGTTGGGAAATAGTAGATGCCAAGTGCTTTCTTTTGTAAGATGTAGGAGGCGGGATTGCAACATATATAGGAGGAATAGAAGATGTAGGAAGGATGTTAGGTCCATCATGACGACGAGGAATAGGTCTAGGGTCTCTAGGATTACTCAAAGATAATATCATCTCATTTTTCCACTTTTGATAAGATAGAAAGAGAGCATCACTTTGAGGCTCAAGAGGCTCAAATTGTTTAGGCCAAAAGTAATCAAGGGTGAAATTTTTTAGGCCATTATAAGAGAATTTTAGATATTTATGAATAGTAGAAGGGATTGATTTCATGGAAGAGAGACAAGGATGTCCCAAATTCACACAAAACCAATCCCATAGTAGGAATGATAGAAAAATTCACATCTAGGCACTTAGTACCAACTTCTATGGGAAGAGTAATACAACCAATAGTAGGGTAAGAGAAACCATCATACACCTTGAACATTACATCAAATTTATCATATGTTACTTGATGAAGTTTTAAAGTATAGAGATATTCTTCAGTGATCACATCTACCATACACACTAGATCAATGAGCATCCCCCGTGAGAGTTTGGCTTTGATCTTCGCAATGATATATAATGGGCCATCAGGTGCATCAATAGTCTCACTGGGATCAAAAGTAACACATAGGTCCTTGGGAGGTGTAGGTTTATCAACAATATTCACAACATTGTGTTGTTCACCAAAAGTGATAACCCAAGTATACCTGCAAATCTATCTATGAGATAGCCAATCTCAATCAATGAAACACCTCAGGGCTTGGACAACATGACAAGGATATGAATCCTTCTACTCTTCAGGCTCTGCAAAACCTAGGCGGGTATACCTTTGATGCATTTAATCAAACCTATTACACACAAGACTGCATCAATCAAAAGCAGATGGATCTCAAAAGGTTCAAAAACTAAGAGATAACTGCAGATGGGCTAGATCCACACTTGCAACTCAACATTTTGAATCATGAGATGGAGGGACACTTCCACATAACATAAAATATAAAAAGATATTCTGATTTTGGATTTTTAAATGGTGTTTTGACAACCTTTAAATATTTCAAGAGACCAGTGCCTTATCCAGGCCACAGAGTCATGCATAAAACTGGAAGAGAAATCTTAGATGCAAGTTCTTTTCAACATTAAATTTTCATGTATCAATGCCTTACATTAATACAATCCTCTGCTCTGTCACAAAACCATACTTATATGTAGATATCGAATATGAATTCAAAATCATTAATGCTGGGTTTTAGGATTTAAATCCTTCCTTGAAGAATACCCAAAAGACAACATTACACTCTTAGAGGAATCTAAAAGAGACAACTCAAATTATCCTTGATGATATGAAATTATATGAATCTGAGTACATTTTGAAGACAATTTCATGGAAACTCACACATGCCTTGCATATGTGTGAACCTGCAAACTGAAACTAAACCTACAGTAAAGACAACAATGAAAACATAGACGAACACACTGTCATTTGCATTGATAAAAGGATGCCATCACTGGAACCTGCAATTTCGGATTTCTCCCTTGGAGCAAATCTCTAAAAAACTGGAACCCCTACAACTGAGAAGAATTTGGAATAAGAAGGAGAGGGAAGAGAATCAAATCTACAACTGAAAATTGTCAAGTGTCTCCCCTCTAATTGAATTTTGTTCCCGTGGATACTGCTTCCAAAATATCCCACATTTGTCAAAATTAACCTCATAATCGGATTCCTTACTCCGAAAGCTTTCCGAAAACATATAACACTTTATACCTTGGCCAAAAATTGAGTCTTGGGCGAATTAATTCCCCAATGTGCACATCATTTAAATTTTTGAATTATTTAATATAGTTTAAACTATATCATTTATTCATTTTAATTTTGATTTTTGCCTCCATTTGGTCCTGACGCTTTTGCCACTTGGCGGGATCTGATTGGCTGATGGTGTTGACCGGATGCCACGTGGGATGACACCTCATCTCTGCCACGTCATCTGCTATGTCACTGCCACTTGGCCGCCACGTGTACACCACCTCAGCGCCATGTCATCACCACTGGACTACCAACTGTGTGCCACGTCACTGCCGCCTCACTGGGACCTGCCTGCTGGACCACTGACTATACCCGCCACCTGGCTTTCACAACTTCGCGGGGTGTAACTCGCATGCATCTTCCTTTTGTGAAATAGCGCGAGTCGTTGATCTCTCTCGAACTTGCTCACTCATTAACCCGACCTTCCTCTGCAAAATTTTGCCTATCTACCTCGGGAAGCGTGCCTGCGTGGGGTCCACCTAGTCGCCATCCAATCAACTCCTCTGTCACCTCGAGAAGCATGCTCGCACGTGGGCCCGCCTTGGGCGCCCATAGGCACCATTCGTCAAAAGCCTTTATTGCTTAGACATTATACATGCGTGGAGCTTTGCTTATAAACATTTAAAAATAACACTTCCCAGTGCATGTGGGATAATGCATTATGCCTGGGACTGCGATTTTGGAGCTTTTCCAAGGTCTTTCATGGCTGCCAATGCTTTTGTTTGAAAGTTTTAAAACCTTTCAACTTACCAGAGTCGCCTCTCCATACACCACGCAGAGGAGAAAACTAGTTTTACACTTGCCAAATTTGCATTTGCTTAATAGTTTTCTATTTTCTTTTCAATGCCACAAAGAGGGGTTTGGCTTTTTTACACCTGCCTGTGCATGTTTAAGAGATTTAAAATGCCCACTCCTTTCATATGTGGAGGATACCATGCCCATTCTGCATTTTCTTTACAATTTTTGCAACCTTTTAACCACGTTAGAGAGGGAGGTCTTTGACAGTGCTGGTAATTGCATTTACTTGAGAGTTTTTGAAACATCTTCAACATTTCACACAAGGGAGGAGCTACAAGTTTAACACCTGCTATATTTCATTTGCTGAAATTTTAATTGCTTTTTAACTTTGCCCATTTACATCTATGCAGAGGAAGGATACTGGTAACTTCATTGACTTAGAAATTTATGCATTTTGTTTGAAGCTACAGGCAGCCTTCTAACATGCCCACAGAGAGGTTTATGCCTGACACATTGCCTTTGCTAAAGTTTAAATTGATTTATTGCCATCTTCCAAAACCACATTGCATTTTCTGTTGGTGGTTTCTTTGCTGCTCCCTTCTTCACCACATGAGCTTGGAGATGTGGAGGTATGTGAGGGAGGAGAGCATAGCAGCTGAAGACTGTTTGGAGCATTTACCTTGCATTTTCCTGCAGATTTCCATTAACCACATGAGCATTAGCTTCCATTTGGTTGGTCTTCTACACTCCTTCTCCATCACCACATGAGAGAGGTCTTTGGCTAGCACTTGTTTTCTTCTGGCAGCCTTCTTCAACTCCTTTTACACAACCACTTGTATAGAATAGATTAAAATCTGTCATATTAGAATTTCACTTGGAAGATTACAATTTAAAGATAATCTGATGGTAGCCACTCATAAACCAGGAAGGATTCTATCACATAATGATTGAGGCATCATCCTTTCTCTTGCAATACTCCATTTATTATCATATTCTGAAAATCTTTTAATAAACAAAGTCGCCAATAAAATCAATCCGCGGGCATGAGCTAGGTCGGGCCCCAAAGTGGGTCCGACTAAAAAAAAAATCGTTTTCATGCAACTGACCTCTGAAAAGCTTTACGGACCTCAAACATACCTCTGGAGATGATCGGCATCGTTTTCGGATCATAAAATTGCATTTTGCAACTTTCAAGCAATTGTGCCACAATTTTCGCATTTAATCACGAAGACATAATTTTCAAACCTGTCAAAACACCTTTCTGGAGCTCGCCATCTGATAGGCGTGTACTCTGATATACAAGGATGACTTCTACCAAACAGTTTTTCAAGACAAGTCTTGAGCAAAGAGATATTAATTTCCGAAAATGCCCAACTGGCTTTGTCGACACTGTGGACCTGATGAAGTCAATGTCCTGGCAACACATGACGCCTTTCTCAAAAATATCAAACGACCTCCGTAGGCCCTCAAATTTGAAACATAGGTACCTTAAAGTACATATTAAATCTTTGAATTCTCAGTTCGATCACCAGACTGACAGGATACAAACGACGCGCTCACCAAAACGGCTACATTAACTGATATAACACTGGAGTGCGGATAACTGAATTTGATGGTAAAATGAGCTCTTTTGAAAACCGATCAAACGGATTGATAAAGGCTTGAAATTTGAAATGTAGCTCATCATTTATACCAAAATTAGCCCAGAACAAACATTATGGCATGACACTTACTGAGGCAACTTTTACGATTATGCGAAACAGGGCTCCAACTAGCTGTCGAAACAGGGACTTGCCAAAACATAGAAACTGCAAATGGATTTGGCTTCAAAAACAGAGCAAATGGATTCGTTAAGACTTGAAAATTTGCGAGCTCACTCACATTTATGCATATAATTGAATCCACTTTGAAATTTTTCATGATGATCAATAGGGCAAAAGATGTAATCTCTCAAAGTAGGCTACTCAATAAAATCTGCATTTGTGCCTAAAATGCACTTTCAGCTCACCCCTCGAAATGGGTACCTGGTAAACTTCTCCAAACTAAATTCTGAAAGTTGCACATCACTGAATAGGCCAAATGAAAGGTGTAGGACATGAATCCCAATCCTTACCCTCTGAAAATCAACTGGCTCCATTTTACCCCCTTGCTAACTAGGCCATTCAAACTGACTTATTTTAATCATTCGGAAATGCTGGGCAAATTTTTGAAATGGGCCTATAAACTTGACTCAGTTTTAATTAGTCCCAACACATTGTTGGACTCAACAACAAGGTCATCAGGAGAATATGCAAGAGGCTTAGACTTAACCACATTTACTTAGAATGGAAAGGCAAAGGATTAGTAAATATTTTGAGGTTTTGATTAGGATGAGCTATGGATTTGTTTCCTTTGTCATTCACACTAGCTACAAATATGGTATCATTACAATGAAGTCTTGAATCTTACTCTTGAAGATATAACACTTATCGGTATCATGATCAGGTTAGCGCTGATATTGGCGAAAGGATTTTGGATCAGGATAAGATGGCAAAGGTTTGTAGGTATCAATTGTCTTGATGGGGGGGAGTTTCAACACATTATTATTTATCAATTTTGACATTATGCTATGCAAAGACTCAAAAAAGGAGTAAATTATTTTCTAAAGTATTTGGATAAAGGGGCCACACTTGATGTTGTGGCTGCCACTTGAGTATTGATGTTGTCGTTTATCTTGATGTATCTCTTGTTCAATTTAAACTTCACAAAATATTTTTGAGCATTCTCATTCTTATCAATGGGAGCCATTAAAGGATATGACTCAAACTGACTCACTTGAAGCTAATAATTATGAAGCACTGCACACAACTACATAAAGGAAGTAAACTTAGAAAAGAGAAGCTTATCCCTTATGTCTTTTTATAAATTAGTAATTAAAATTCTCTGAACATCATAATCAGGCATAGGATAAACAATTTGAGAGTACAAATGTTTATATCTACCGATAAAATTAGTCACTTTCTCTTTAACTCCTTGCTTACAATGCATCAAATCAATCAAAGTAATCTTGGGACCAATATTATTGTGAAATTGTTGAATGAAATCATTAGCTAATTTTTAGAATAATGTAATAGAATAAGGAGGTAAAGAACAATACCATTGCAAAGCTTTATCCCTAAAGGTTTGAGTAAACAATTTAGCCATGTCTTTGATCATGAGCAAAGTCACTACACAAAGTTTGAAATGTTTTTACATGAGTCAAGGGATCACTTTTTTCCATTGTAAAGCTCTAATTAAGGGACTTCCATATGTTTATGAGGGACACCACAGACAATGTCATCAGATAATGAGGTTGCTACATCAAATGTAGGCACATTAAACTTGGATTGGGTAATCAAAGCCAATTGTTGTTGGAGGGATGAAACAATTTGGGATAAGTTATTGATGGTTTCTTTAGTGGATGGATTGAAATTGGACATATTGGATTGTGATGGAGGAGTAACATTATTGTATGTAGGTGGAGGTTGAGAGTAAGGATATGGAACACTATGATATGTGGGTATAAGACATGATTGGGATATAAATGGAAGACTCATGGAAGGGTGTATATAAGAATTTTGATTAATGAGATTTCCCCCATGACTAACATGTGTAGGATAACCATTTTGTGTGGAAGTATCCACGATAAAAGATGTAAATGTAGGCACACTAGGCAAGGGCGTAGGCATAGGGATGGAATGATTGACTTGACTAGTGGGTCGAGAGTAATGAAGGAATTCGGCACAACTTTTGATAGGCATGATATCAGTGTCAACAATATGAGCAAGGCCACACAATAAATCAACACCAATTTTATCACTTTGCACCATTCTTTTTAATCCTTCAATCAATGAGATTGCCTCACTTTCAGGTATTGTTGAATCATCCATTGTTGAAGATTTTTAAATTCATTGCCAATTTTCTCTAATTGGTCAATAGTAACCCTAGTTAGTGGTTTATCCTCCTCATGAAAATTATGAAAAGAACGGGGATAAATGACATCATTTGTTGGGTTAGAGGAAGCACCAACATTCTCATGAAATAAGTTTTCCAAGTTAGACTCCATATCCTTAGTAATTAAACCATGGGAAGATTTAATTCTATAAATTCTTCTCACAGGAATATTGTAGGTAGGACTAATGGTAACAATACTCGTGCACAAATGAGGAAAATTTAAATGCACAAATTGAAGATTATGATTTAAAAATGCAAAATTTTGTAAAAGTGATTGATTAACCAATTAAATAAGCAATTTGATTTGTGAATTTGAAAGATAAATGCCTCTAAATCATAGCATAACATGTCATAAAGATCATATTTGAAAATAGATTTGAAAAATTATGCAACCCAAAAGTGAATTTTAGAATTATAAATTAGGGTTTGTGTGAATTTAACCTCTAAATCTATGTAATTCAGTTGAAAATGAGATCTATGAGTGAAATTTTGTATTTAAAAATACATAAACAATAGGATCTAAGACAATGAATCCAAATTAGGCAACCCACAAGTTCAATTTTAAAATTATAAATTAGGGTTTGTGTGAATTTAACCTCTAAATTTGTGTAATTTAATTGAAAATGAAACTTGTAAGTGTAAATTTGAATTTGAAATTGTATAAACAATCAGATAGATGAGATCACAAACCATAAATTAAGGTGTAAGATGTTGGATTCACCAAAATGTAATGGTGAAAAAATTTAGGGTTAGGGTTAAATTAAGATAATAAAACCACTAACATGCCTAAATTATCATTACATTATGAGAGAGAGGAATCTAATAGATATGTCCTTGATAAGTCAAGATTCTGATAAGATTTTAGGCCTCCTATATGGGGCTCTTTCTTCCCTAAATTGAATTGAATTTGAATTATAAATGATTAGGGAAAAATAGTGAATTATTGAAGAGATTGGGCATAAAAAGTGAGCTACAAATATCATGTGGAGCCACCAACTTGGATCTGAGAAAAAGAAGATAATTTAGATTTGTTACCGGAGAAGTTCAACCTAATTTTTGGTCACCCTGGTTTTCTGAATTTCTTGACGTTAAAAGGTGAACCTATTCGTCTCTACGAATCTTGTTGATCCTCCCAAACACAACTCTGTACATATTTCTTGCACATAGAAAGGAGAGGGAAATTGTTGGGAATAGGGGTTTTCCTTAGGTCAAACCTGTTGGATATTGCTACTACTAGGATATGTTGTTGTCATTGATGTCAACATATTCCTGTGTTATGGTATTGCAGAGAGTTGGTTTGGTGAGTCAATCTACATCAACAAGAGGATTTTTGATTTCAGTAATGAAGTATCTCTAGTTGATTCAATATTGGTTTCAAGATGATATGTGGTGATTTGATCGGGTTATGGATTATGGTATGAGGATTGGTCTTTCAGTGTTCAGTGTTGTAGTGTTCTGGTATTTGATTTGTTGTGCTTCAAAATGATTATATCTTGAGTTGCATATTTGGGAGAGTGTTTGGGATGTTCATGTATATCTTCAATTCAGATGGTTCGCAATTTCATGCTCCACAAGTTATCTTTCTAGTCCTAGTTGCTGCTATCGAGTGTTCTTGAGTATTAGCGTGTTGATCGATGGAGATTTGATTAAGTGGTGTTGGTGTAGTGATTGTGGATGGTTCTAATGTGCTTGTTTGTGTTTCCTAATCGTGTCCTATTTATTTTGCAAGTCTGCATTAATCATTATGCATGTTATTGAAGATCTTATGGGTCCGGTGATATACTTCGTGTTATGCGACATTTTCAGTGGTGTAGCGTGTTGTAGATGATCTTGGCAAGATTTCTAGTGGTGTTGCATGTTTGTGGATTTGATTTGGGTCCATGCTATGTTGTCATTGCATTGTATTGGTCTGGTGGATGATTTATGTATCCTGTAATGTAATTTTATAATTAGGTCTTAAGGGTTGAGCCGACCTTGTAGTCAAGGTTGATGATTTATATAAATAAGTGTCATATTCATGTAATTTGAGTATCAGTGTTGTGTATACATTATTAGAGAGTGGTATGTGCGAACAAGTGAATTCATCTTTTGGTGAGAAGTGTAGAGCAGAGTGTGTTGCAGGGCAGACAAATGTGCTTAACCGGAACTGTTATCAGGCATTTAGAGATGCTCTTCTTTCAGTTCATCTAATCTAGATTGTTGTCTGATATTTGTAAGGCAGTGAGCCTTCCTCGGGGTTGTAGCCCTTCTTGTACTTGAGCAGTGATCTCTAAGCAGCGTGCTTGAATGCATGTGCATTCCCTATTGTCATATTTTCACATACTACTGTAGAGTATCATCTTACTGTGGGTCGGTTCCCACCATGGTTTTTTCCTTAACCGGGTTTTCCATGTCAAAATCTTGGTGTTATGTGTTTTGTTGTTATTGTGTTTATCTTTGTTCTTACTGCAGTTGATTAGATAAGAAGTTGTGCTTAAATTGTTTGATATGGTGAAAGTTGATTCACCCCCCCTCTCAGTTTTCCTTCACTATTGTTGCCAACAAAACCCTAGTTTTGGAATTAACCATGAAAATGAATTGAAAATGTAAATGAAGTACTGTAGTAAAATACTTTCCTTTTGAGGGAAAGGCTAAAAATGTATGAAAACCTAATGATGTACCTTTAATGAAGTTTTGTTTGTCTTCACGAGGAATTAGGGTTTCATGTAGATAGTCTTCATAAAACATAGAACATGAATGTCATCTCCGATGCTTGATTCTTGACTTCACTTCCACTCTAATGCTTGATAGAAGACTGATTGCTTTCTCACTTGAATGTAGGATCTCAATTTTTCTCTCTTGAGTTGATTATGCATTTGAATTAGGAGTGTTCCCTTTTAAAATGAGAGGGGTAGACCTCCTTTTATACTTGTTGGTCAAAAAACAAAATAAATTTCCAACACAAGTCAACAAACAATCTAGGTCCTCGCCCAAATTAGGTGACTGTTATGAGGCCCCAAAATGGGCCCTTTTTTAGAGGACCATGGTGCTAGGTTAGGTGCCTTGGTCTTGGAAATTAGGGCTCCAAGATCAAGGGGATATAGAATAGACAGAAAAATTGTGTTGGATAGTTCGTGTGAGAATAATTAGTGTGTTAGTTAGGCCTTAGAGAATGAACACCAAAGTGAGGCCTAAGTGAGGACAAAATTGTAGGCAAGTACAATTTAGGATGCTACAAATACTAATAAATAAACTAAAAATAATTTTCAATTGGTTGATTGAGAGGTTATTTGTTAGTTTTCATGCAAAAGTATATACTATTTTGTACACTAGTCAATGCACAAGATTAGCCTAGTCATTATGGGTCTAAACCATAAGGGAAAATGGCACACGACTATAATTTTCATCATTACAAAGTTCTTACACCATTTTTAATTCAACAATTATTTTAAAAGCTATCCCTTTTATTTTAAGTTGAAGAGTTAAAAGACTATATCCTATGCTAAAATTTAGAGTTACAACCAACAAACTATTAGTGAAGTTGAATGGTTCACGAAGAAACTGCTAAGAATTGAGACTTGTTGAATGTAAAAACTTATCACTATCATAGAGATGAGGCTAAGATCATTTCCAACTCCCATGAAAAATTATGCCATTTTGTACATTGGTTTATGCACAAGATTAACACGGTCACTCTGGGTCTAAACCACAGGGGAAGGAAAATGAGACTATAATATTTTGGCATTTTTTGATGTTGATGTTGTGATTGTCATTGATGGACACACACTTTCTTTGAGATCACTTTTGTATGCATAAGTTATGCTCAACTGGTATGTGTTCCAAACTGGTATTATGTATTATAGTCTTTAGACTATCGGTGTTTTGCAGAAAGTGTTTACCGATCCCAAGCGGTATGAAGACCTCAAGCGGTTCGAGGATCTCAAGTGGTACGAAGGAACTGAAGCGACAGTTATCATTTTCCCACTCTTCATTTTTGACAACTGGTAATTGGTTTAATGTTTGAACCGGTAATACTCTGTGATGAGTTACCAACCGGTATTTTTGTGATGAGTTACCATCCATCGACACTTTGACGATGATTTTGTGTCATGTTATCAAATGTGTCTAGATGCAATGAACCTAGGAACTTGCAATGTAATCCTATTGGACTGACATGAAATCAGATTCCTTTATAAGGACATCATGTCTAGGGTTTTAGGTGTGGTAGCTGTTAGGGTTTTTGGTGGTTGATGAGTTTTTGTATGTGCGATCTTAAAAGAGAAGATCAAGTCTGTGTGCTATAACAAAGTGTGGATTTACTGAAGACTGAAGTAATGCTGAAATGCATTAGCAATGAGCTATCATGGATCTAACCAAGTAGACTGTGCTATTTGCTAGATCATTCACTTGTTGATTACTCACATCTTCGACAAGTCTGAAACCCTTAACCGGGTAGGCCTAGAAAAGCCTTTGTAAATCCTCTAACAAGGTGCTTCACATCTGTGGATCTGAAATCCTCTCACAAGGTAGTCTTTAATCAGACTTATCTCCTAACAGAGATTGAGATTCCTAACAGGATCTGTTCTGGTAAAGAACATTATATGACCTTAACTAGTCTGGTCACTATTCTACAGATAGTTACTTGTGAGTTTCATCTCAATGTGGTTTTTCCCATTTGGGTTTCCACGTCAAAATCTCTTGTGTTATGGTGATTGTGCTTCTGTGGGTGAATACCTTATTTGTTGTTTGGTTTGCATTTGTGTTAACTGGTTTGTTGGTAAAACTGTTATACCAGTTTACTGCTAAACTGTTTAAGTGTTTAAGTTCAGTAATTATTTGTATACTAATTCACCCCCCCCCCCCCTCTTAGTATTCATCATAATATTCACTAATGCAAAGTTCTTACACCATTTTAAATTAGAGAGTGTTTTGAAAGTTAGATTTTTTTAATTTCAAGTTACAAAGTTAAAAGACCATCTTCCATGTTAATGTTGGAATCATAGTTAAACTATTAGTGAACTCAAAAAAATCACAAAGAAATCACCAAGAATTGAAACTCACCGAATATAAAAACCCATCACTCTTTTAGGGCTAAGATAATTTCCAACTTCGATGCAAAAGTATGCCATTTTGTACACTAGATAATGCTTAATATTAGCATGGTCATTATGGGTCGAGATCATAAGAGAAATGGCATGAGATTGCACTTTTTACCATTACAAAGTTCCTCCATTGTTTTAATCTAGAGCGTGCATTGAAAACTACCCCTTTTATTTTAAGTTAAAGAGTTAAAAGACTATTCTCTGTGTTAAAGAATTAGACATAGTCAGGTAACTATTGATAAAGTTGAATAGTTCACAAAGAAACAACCAAGAATTGAGACTTGTTGAATGTAAAAACTTATCACTCTTTTAAGACACAAGGCTAAGATAATTTCCGATTGCCATGCAAAATTATGTAGTCTTACACACTAGTCAATGCATAAGATTAACATAGTCACTATGAGTCTAAATCATAAGAGAAAAAAACACAATTTTATGACTACTAAGTTTATATACCCTTTTTATCCAAAGATGCTTTCAAAACTCCCTTTTATTTTAAGTTAAAGAGATAAAAGACTATCATCCATGTTAAAATATGGAGTCATGATCAACTAACTATAAGTGAAGATAAATAGTTCACAAAGAAACCACCAAGAATCGATACCTGTTGTATATACAAATCTATCACTTTTTTACAAGATGAGGCTAAGATAATTTCCAACTTCCATGCAAAAGTATGTCATTTTGTACACTAGTCTTGATGTATAAGATTAACAGTCATTATAGTTCCAAATCACAAGGAAAAAAAACACAAGACTATAAATTTTACCATTATAAAGTTCTTCCACTCTTTTAACCTAGAGGATTCTTTGAAACCATCCCTTTTATTTTAAGTTAAAAGAGTTAAAATACCATTTTCTATGTGAAAATTTGTTGTCATAGCCAAGTAACTATCATTGAAGTTGAATAGTTCACAAAGAAACCACCAAGAATTGAGACTTGTTGAATGTAAGAACCTATCACTCTTTAAGAGACAAGACCAAGATAATTTCCAACTTTCATGAAAAAGTGTGCCATTTTACACACTAGTCAATGCACAAGATTGACATAGTCACCATGAGTCTAAATTGTCAGAGAAAAAGACAAGAGATTGCAATTTTTACCATTATAAAGTTCTAGCATTTTAACCTAGAGAATTGTCACGACCCAAATTTAGATTAGTAATTTTTACCTTATATTAGACATGATGACATTTGATAATTTGATGATGTTTGACGACACTATGATACTATTTAATATGATGATTATGTGATGATGTTATTTAATGCAATATTATGTATATGGTGAATTTTATGAAAAATTTATAAATTTTTATATGATCTGACTTTTTTGCCAAGTGTGGAGTGGATGCAAGGTCGATCATAAAAAACGAACATATGGCAACAACTCACTGAATGCAACCCGTGCATACACACAAATAATAATTAAATAGATTGATCAATTCCAAAATAAATAAATTAATAAATAAAAATTATAATAATATTCAAAAGCTAAATTATTAAAATTTTAAATGAAACTAAAGAGTTATAAATAAGTAAACAAAGTCTAATTAAAATTCAAATTGAAGATTTTAGGAAATAAATTATTGAAATTAGTACACGAGTTAAAATTTAAAGAGAGGTAAGACTCTTATGACTAAGAGTTCAAACTATCCAATTGCTCAATTAACAGAGGTAACTCAGTAATTTCGTGAGTCTTTCCAATCAATTCTCCCTATGATTCAGTCCAACTCTGGAATTTGTTTGAGTTCTGTTCCTTGACTGGCTTTTCAATTTAATTTTCCTTCACTCCAGCTGAACCATAACCTTTGTTTCATCACAACTAGATCCACACTTTGTGGATTGAACTTCTGAGCCAAGGGTTTAAAATTTAGCCGAGCTATTGGGAAATCACAGATGGAAAGCGGGGAAGATTGGAGGCAATCAAAATAGTGAAGGGGGAAGATCAATTCTCGCAAGTGCTTAGAGGGAGATCGACCCTGGCAGATTTGAGGAGGGCCATGCCCTTTCCTCCACTCCACTCCATTCCACGTTATCATTGACTGGCAAAGGCTTTTCTTGGATCGATTTAGCCTGGTTGCAAGAGTGATTTGGTAGATCAGTTTTGAAATAAGGGAAAGTCACCCCTCCTCCCTTCCCTCATTCCTTCCTCCTCTCCATCAACTGGGTAATGTTTTGATTTTCAACTCGCAATTCTCCGCTTCCTCCAAAATCGTGGCAGATACAAACATCAATTCATTCTTTATGTGTTTCTGATTTTTCTAATTTAGATTTGTCATTTCATTAGATTGACTCCCTTGCAAATCAATATGACTAGTTTAAATTGCAGATTAACTAAATCGATGTGGGTGGTAAATATTAAATTTCTTTGCTTTGTCTTCTGCAGATTTTTCCTTGTTTATTCTTGGCTGCTTAGTCAAACCACTAGTTATATATGCTGGTCATAGTTTGTTTTGATTTCTTGTTTGTCCTATAAGTCAATTTTGGGGTGGAATGAAATCGCACCCTACCATTCTCTTTTTCTCTGTGAAAGGGGTCGATCTGGCAAAACACAATGGTGTGATTCGGGGTATGTTTTGATGTTCGGTTGGCAGGTAAAGCCAACTTCTACAAATGTTAAATTCGCACCCCATGTTTCTTCTCTAGCGTTACATTAGCAATCGATCTGCTTAATCATGCATATTGGTTTTGAAATTTCTTTACTGGTAGAGGTTTATTCGACATAATAAGTCTATGAATACATGCATAGTTATTTATAATTATTTTTTCTCATGGATTAAAACTCGAGATTTCCACTACAAATTGCATAATTTGATAATTGTCTTCTTTTCTTTTCAACCGAGCCTAAGTCAACTTATAGGGAGGAGATTTCTTATTTAAATTGTAGCCCTTCATAACAGTTGGAAACCGTATTAGTTAAAAATTCAAATAGGAGAAGCCTATCTTGAGATCAATATTGTCAGTCGATTCCCTCAACTAATTTATGTTTTTCTGACTCATTAGTTTTTTCATTTATAGATTGTTTGATCATATATTTTATCATTTAATAAATGTGTTAAAATAACTATTTCAGTTGTATGAGATTTTAAATTTCTTAATTAGGTATGATTAAAAGAGAAGTGTCAAATACAAAACATTATCATGATAATTAATGCATTAGCCGAGAGGGGTAATTTTATCTATCTATGATGGATGTATAATGGAAAGGTGTGCTTGATTATGGGTTAAACAGGGAAGGGTGTTTTTCACCTACCCCAATAGGGTTAAAACTTGGCCAAGTTATTTTTCTCCTTGCCATAACACATGTAGCTAAGTTCAACAAGTTGGTTTTTAGATACTACATGCACGCACAGGTTCCATTCCTCAAAGTTGATGTCGGTTTGCTAGGATACCCATCGTGAGGGACGAGAGCTTATCATGAGCATCGGGAAGTGTAAGCTTGGTTTGGTTGGGTGGATAAAACTCCTAGGTCATATGTCCGTCTTCCAGATTGCAGATGGAGGTGAGTTTGATGGCAAGGAAGACACTACATCCAGAGATAGAGACTCGTATTATATTATTGTAAAGTCCTATGTATTATTGATTCATTGTAATAGACCAATGTGGTCACATGATTGAGCTATGTAAAATATGCAAGGGACAAATGAGGTCTACTGTCATGAATGCGACATGAGGTCGCCATGTATATGTAACTAACAAAAAGTGAGAAAATCTACTTGTCGTGCCTATGAAGCGTGATACCTACAGCTGCAACACAAAACACTCAATAGATCATTACAAGCATGGTTAGCAAATAAGAAGCAAATGAAAGATGAACCATGACAAAGTGACCTATCGCCTCCTAAGAGATGTGAGTATGGATTTGCTCTCAGATCTGGATAAGCAATCCCAGTGACTTGACTACACCTAGATGGAGGATTTGAAATGATAATACTATGCAAAGATGAGATTGATTATGTTAGATTGATCCAAGAGACTAATCAAGCTAATGATATGCATGATTAAGCTATGATGATGATGCAATTAAGCTAGAAAAGAGATTGATTAAGCTACATGATTCAACAATTATGCTAGAAAATGATCAAATTAAGCTAATGCAATTGCCTATAGCAACAATGCTCAAACGATGTGCCTATAGTAACAATGCCTAAATTGATAATGAGATGGGATCCTTTGTGCTCCAAAATAGGGGATATTTATAGGATTTCCAAGGCCAGGGGTGAGGTGGCAGGAATCAACGGTCAAGATTGAGTCTGAAGATATCAAGGGCGAAATTGGAGGAGGTTGGAGAAGAGGTTGGGGGGAGGGACACTTGTCATCTCTGTGGTGAAGAGTGTCAAGAAGCTTTGCTCATAAAAGGGCAAATGTCCAAGAGAGGAGACATGTGGCCAAAGTGCCATGTGTCTCAAGGGAAGAATATCCACACCATGGGAGGTTAGGATAAGGAGGTTAGAATGTGCAAGATAGGATAGGGTTGGTTAAACCCAAGGTTAGGTGGAATGGGTTAGGTTAGAGAGATGGTTAGGTTAGGTGGTTATAAGTTAGGAGGCATGTGGGTAATTTGAATTTAAAAATTCAAATAATAGGAAAAGACTAATTAATTCTCAACAACTCATAAATTGATTTGTTTTAATTAATTAGGGGATTAGAAGAATTGATTGAAATGGGGGGAAGATTAATTAATTTGAATTAATTAATCAAAGGGGACTATGGAATGAACTTAATGAATAAATCCTTCTAGATTTATCAATAAGTAGATGAAAGGGAGAATTTAATCAAATTGACTAATGAATTCAATTAAATTAGGAAGGGGGATTAATTAAATAATTGCTTATTTAATTAATTATCTTCAGACCATTTTTAGGTGTATACACTACTAACCTATTAACATGTGTCCTTGTGTGGATGATTCATCTCTTATGCGTATCCTTGCTTATTTTCTATCTTTTCATTCATGAATGCATGGTTTAATGATACTATTAAATTGATAAGTTAATCTTACTCATTTGCACATTGATCTTAGTTTGTATTAATCATTGGTCTAACATAGGAATTAAAATTTCTTCATGCATGTTCATTTTTAGTTATCTTATCTTATTTATATTTTGATTTGATAAGATATATATATATATATATATAAAGCGGAAAAATCGAACCCTAGTCGTTCTCCCCTCCCCAACTCCAAGGAGAGAGAAGGGAGAGTCACTAGGGTTGATGGTTTTCACTTAGGAGAGACTTTACATTCAAAAGAGGGGTTGAAACCCACAAGATCCAATCCCACGCAATGCAAGATTGGATTCTATATGAGTTTCAAGGGTTGTGATAGCAAGGATACCCTCTTTTGTAAAGAAATGTGGATAGAAAGATTGAACTAGGAATGCATGTAGAAGCAAGAAAGATTCACTTATAAATAGAGATAGTGATATGATATGAAGCTGCGGACCTGGAATTAGCAGTAAAATGTCGAGACGGCGTTGTCCTGCAAATTTGAGCAAAAGTTGACGGGACAATGGCGCCCGGCGTGCACACGGTCCTCCGAAAAATCCGCGAAACGAAGGGGGACCTGTTCGTCTCTGCACAAGGATTCCAGATCTTCAATTTCAGCTGCGTACCTGCAACCTACACACAGAAAAGCGAAGACGATTGGGGGGTTAGGGATTAGGGGTTTGCCCTTAGGTCAAACCCCGGTTTTGGAATTAACCAAGAAATGAGAAATGTTGTAAATGTAATGTAAAACAAGTACTAATACCTTGTTGTAAGGATGTTTGTATCCTTATATGCGAAGGTATAGATGTTGTTGTTTGTTGTATGTTGTATGTTGTAGTATGTAATGTGTTGTAAGTGATCTCCTCTTCAATGGTTGAATCCTTGTCTTGAATGCAACACTTAGCCTTGAATGGAGACTTAGAATGATCAATTGCTTGAAGGAATGCTTGAATGCTTGAATGCTTGAATGTTGTTTCCGCCTTTTTTCCTCTTACCAAAATGGGAGAGGAAAAGTAGTTTATATACTTGCCAATTAGGGTTGATAGACTGATTTTCCCGACCTTAGGGCGACCAGGAAATGTTATTTTCCAATTTGCAAACAAAAAGGCCCGAAGTCCCATAGGAGACCGGGCCCAAAATAGGGCCAGGGACCAGGGCGCTGGGCGCCCTAGTCCTGAAGGACCAGGGCGCTGGGCGCCATGGTCCCACCTCCAGGGGCAGCGGGGTGCAAGGAGGATCAGGCCAGGGTGCTGAGAAATGCAGTTTTTGATGTCATGAGCAAGTTTCGGGGTCTCCATTCAGGTTTAGTGTTGCGTTGCCATCGTGAAGACCCAAATGCAGTCGAAATTGCAAGTGTCGCAATTTTAGGACGCTACATTTAGCCCCCACTTTAGCGGGAGTATAAGCGTACGCTCATACTTCCGGTAAAGTACAAGGAAACAACATTGAAAAACTTTCACCACGTCAAGGAGGCAAGACACACCAAGCCCCCAGTGGACTAAGGATCTTATGACTTCGACTGACAAAGTAAAAGGGAAGATCACGAGGGAGAACCATGACTATCAGTAGTAAGGTTCCCTTACTATGAGTCATGCAAGAAAGATATCAAAAATTTTCAAGGCAAAGCTAAATTTGTCAAGAAATTTTCAAGTATCTTGAAAAGATATGGATGGGATGTATGCCCCCCTATGTTAAAGCGATCGCACACGCCTCACCGGGGGTGATTGCTTTAAGGTAGTGATACATATAAGAGATGAGAAAGGAGCACGTTATCACAAGGATTTAGCCCCCAAGTGTGAGATAAGCCCAAGGATAATAGACACAAAACACAAAGCAGAAGGTGACTTTGCTTTCCTTGGGGTCAATATGCTGTATGATAATTCATGTATATCATATGTATGTATGCATAATTGTTCTTCATTCCCCAATCAAGGAAGGTCACCTAGAAGAAGGGAGCACATGTGTCTTTTGAGTCAACATGAGAGAGACCAAAAGAGATCTCAATGTTTTGCATCGTCCTCAAGTAGACAACACTAAGGACAACAAATAGAAGAATGAGAACAACATATAGAAGAAGTAACAAAAGAAATAGAGGAGGAGAGAATCTGCTATGCTAATGAAACTAGTCTAGCACGTCATCTACCCCCGATCTTGCTGATCAATGTTTCGGGAAGGTAGGGAACACGCTAGAGGAGGAACATCCAACACAGTAGATGGAGCTATCACAAGATCCAAACAAGGGCTATGTTCATATCCCAAGGCACGGTGTTCTTGTCTAGGAGCTAGGATAAGTGCTTTAGAAAATTCATTAGATAAATGGTTATCAATATCAACAAGTTCATATTCACTATCAGAATGAACAGGAGTAATATTTTCATCATGAATAACATTTTCATCTATATCATCATCAATATTTATAAAAATAGGATCTTTAACTCGCACAGGGACAAGACCATCATGCATCTTATGTTTAGGAGATTTTGGCTCAATCGTCGGCTGAGGAGAAAATGGAATAATGCTTGTTGAAGGTGTTTTTGGGGATTGCAAAGTTTGAGAAGCAGCTGCCTGAGCTCTAAGACGACGCTTTCGTCAGCATTCACGTGCAGAACGATTTCGTCTAGTCTTAGTAGGAAGTCGCGAAGATTGAGGAGGAGGAATGTTCTCATCCTTATCACCTGGGTGTTTAGGTTGTGGTCTCTTAGGTTGAACAATAGGAGAAGAGGAAAGTCTCTTCTCTCCATAAGAGGAAGGAGGAGGAACTGCTCCATACAAAGGAGGAATATTTGGTTTAGGAAGGAGACCAAGCCCATCATGACGAGGAGGTATAGGTCTACTTTTAGGAAGTTTATTAGATATAGGCATAGTCACATCCATAGGAATGGGTGAGGAATCTTCTTGAGGAAAGACATTAGTTTTATCTTTCAAAGGAAGAACTTCCTTCTCAAGAATGATAGGAATATCAAGTTTGGGTGTTCTAGGTTCACTTAGAGATAGGATCATGTCTTTTTTCCACTTTTGATAAGATTTGAAAAGATGATCACTCCGCGGAGGAAGAGATTGGAATTGTTTAGGCCAAAAGTAATCAATAGGAACACTAGAAGTTATTTCAGCTGGTTTAAAGAGACTATGATTGACAGTAACAACTTCACCATTATGGGGAAATTTCAAACACTTATGAATAGGAGAAGCAATAGCTTTCATGGAAGATAGCCAAGGATAGCCTAGCTTCACACGAAATTGTTCGGATGATGGAATAATAGCAAAGTCCACATCAAGGGATTTGTTATGGACCTCAATAGGTAATGTAATAGAACCAATTGCAGGAGAAGAAAATGCATCAAATAGTTTCACAACCACATTTGTTTCATCATAGATTACTTGATTCAATTGCAAAGTAAAAAGAAACTCTTCAGTAATGACATTAACCATGCAAGAAGGATCAATAAGCACTCCACGACAAGGTGTATTTTTGACTTTTGCAACTATATATAAAGGACCGTCAGGTGCCCTGATAGTTTCACTAGAATCAAATGTGATGGAAGGTTCTTTAGGGATTTTTTGTTGCTCCACAAAGTTAATCACATTCGGAGTCATAAACACGAGATCATCAGGTGAGATAGAGGAATCGGTAGTATCAATCGCATTAGAGGTATGAGAAGGCAATGGATCAGTAAAAATCTGAAGATTTTGGTTTGGGGGAGCTACAGATTTGTTGCCTTTATCATTCACACCAGAAACATAGATAGTATTATTATCAATCAAATCTTGAATTTTACCCTTTAAAGCAAAACATTTCTCAGTATCATGCCCAGGATGACGATGAAATTGACAAAAAGATTTGTTATCAAAATAAGGTGAAGTAATCTTTGCAGGATCAATTTGCCTTATAGGAGGAAGAGTAAGCACATTTTGTTCTAATAACTTATTCATAATACTATGCAATGATTCATTCAAAGGAGTAAACTTTCTTTCTTTCTTGAAAAACTTAGAAATAGGAGACACACCTGATGCTGCATTCACATTGTTGTTGATGATGTTTTCATTGAATTTAATGGACTCTCTGTTCGGTTTAAACTTCCCAAATGGTTGTTGACTACTATCACCCTTATCACTCGGAGCCATAGGATGTGATTGTTCCATTTGACTCACAGTCAGTTGATAATTGTGAAGAGTTGCGCACAACTGTTGGAAAGAAGTAAACTCAGAAAACAAGAGTTTTTCTCTAATGTCTTTTTGTAAATTAGAAATAAAGATTCTTTGAATATCATTGTCAGGCACTGGAAAGGAAATTTGAGCATACAAATGCTTATATCTACCAATGAAATCAGTCACTTTTTCTTTAACACCTTGTTTACAATGCATTAAATCAATCAAAGTAACTTTAGGACTTATATTGTTTTGAAATTGTTGAATGAAAGCATTTGCAAGTTGTTCGAAAGAAGTAATAGAATAGGAAGGCAACGAGCAATACCATTGTAGGGCTTTGTCTCTTAATGTTCTAGTAAACAGTTTTGCAAGCAACCTTTGGTCATAAGCAAAATCAGTACATATTGTTTGAAAGGTCTTAACATGTGTTAGAGGATCACCCTTACCATTATAAAGCTCCAAATGCGGAATTTCAACATGTTTAGGGGGAATAGCTCGAACAATGTCAAAAGAAAGTGGACTCGTAACATCAAATGTGGGCACACTAAACTTAGATTGATTCATAGAGGCAATTTGTTGCTGTAAAGAAGAGACAGATTGTGCAAGATTGTTAATGGTCGCTTCAGTCGAAGAGTTCATATTAGACGTGTTAGATTGTGATGGAGGTGTTATGTTATTGAAAGAAGGTAGAGAGTAAGGTGGTGGGACACTATGATAGTTAGTCATAGGAGATGATTGGACAGGAGGAACACTACAAGGAGGAATGGAATGGTTAAATGAATTGCCCCCTTGCGTCATGTTCATTTGTGGTGATATAATAGGAACACTTATTGAAGGAATGAATGAAGAAGTCGGATTGAATGAAGGAAGAGGGTTGATTGAAGAAGAAGGATTGCCCCCATGACTAGTGATCATAGGGGGAATATCTTGTGTTGAAGTAGTCATTATGTTTGATGTAAAAGTAGGTATACTAGCAATAGGAGTTGTCAAAGGAATAGAATGATTGACTTGAGTAGGAGGTTGTGTATAACCCAAAGTTTCGGCACAACTCTTCATAGGCATCACATTCGAATCCACAATGTGTGCAATACCACGCAAAATATCAATTCCATTCTTATCACTTTGAAGCATACGTTTTAGACCCTCAATTAAAGGAAGAGCTTGACTATCAGGGTATTCTTGAGACATCCACTGTCGAAAATCGTCAAATTGGTTATCCAATTTTGAAAGTTGTTCTACAGAAACCTCATGGAGAGCTTCTTCATCATTAAGAGGATTAGAGGAATTACCCATGTCCTCGTTAAAAAGACCATTCAAATTAGGTTCCATCTCCTCAGTAATTAAACCTTGGAAGGACTTAATTCTAAGGCTTCGTCTAACGGGAATAGTGTAAGTAGGGCTTATTGTTGTAAAACTCATGCACTAAAGAGAGAGAGAAGATTTTGAATTTTAGAGGTAGCAAATTTCAGTAAAACCAGCCAATCTTCTAGATTTAAGCTGTTAAATACAATCAGGACAATCTCCCGAAATTTCGGAAAAAATGTCTGGGACTGTGGCGCTCGGGGTGCACACGGTCCTCGCAACTTTTTTCGAAATTTGCAGGGATGAAAGTTATGATGATTTTACAGCTAACCTGAAAAAATTGAGTGATTTTACGATCTGTAGCTAGGCCAAATTAAAGTTGCAATCTCGAAATTGAACCCTACCAAGATTGTTGAAAAATGTAAAATTTGAATTTTGAAAGAGAGAGGGAAACTGAAATTTTGAATTTTATGATTTTAGAGGGAATACCAAAAGCAATGCAAGTTTTGAAATTTGAAAGTTGACTCAATTTCACGCAAAATTCAATTTTGAAAGCGGAAATCAAAGTTGTTGTAATTAAGCACTTAATTTCAAAAGTCACAAATTGCAAAAATTTGAATAAATCACTGAAATTTCGAATGAATGATAACACACTTTTCAAATTTAGGACAATAAGAAACACAATTTTGACATGAATTTTAGTTTCAACAATTTTTGAATGATTAGAAGCCTCAATCCAAGCAATCGCTAGACCAACTTTGACTGTAATTTTGAAGGTGTTAAAATTGATAAAATCGGCCAAAATTCTGGATTTTAGCAGAAAAATACAGTAAGATCTAGCTCCCGAAATTTCGAAAAAAATGTCGGGGAGGATGGCGCTCGGGGTGCACACGGTCCTCGCAACTTTTTTCCAAATTTTTAGGGATGAAAGATATTGTGATTTTATTGTGGAATCCAAAGTTACAGCCGATTTGGAGATGTTTTGATCAGTGAAATTGTCATACAAAGGTTGAATCAAGAGGGTTTCAAAAATTAGGGTTTTGACACTTAACCACTTAATTTTCAAAATTAACGCACAAATATGAATTGATAATTTGTAATAGAAGGGCAGATCTGAAACAAGCATTAACAATTAAACATTTCACAAGTTTAATTACTAAAAAGAAAATTTAGGGTTTTTATGCAATTAACCTCTAAAATTTTGCAAAAGATCAAACATGGAAATGTAATCAAGGAATCCAATTTTCAGATCTAACTATGAATAATCAAAAAGGATGTTCACATCGGGTTCACCAAAATTTAAAGCGGAAAAATCGAACCCTAGTCGTTCTCCCCTCCCCAACTCCAAGGAGAGAGAAGGGAGAGTCACTAGGGTTGATGGTTTTCACTTAGGAGAGACTTTACATTCAAAAGAGGGGTTGAAACCCACAAGATCCAATCCCACACAATGCAAGATTGGATTCTATATGAGTTTCAAGGGTTGTGATAGCAAGGATACCCTCTTTTGTAAAGAAATGTGGATAGAAAGATTGAACTAGGAATGCATGTAGAAGCAAGAAAGATTCACTTATAAATAGAGATAGTGGTATGATATGAAGCTGCGGACCTGGAATTAGCAGTAAAATGTCGAGACGACGCTATCCTGCAAATTTGAGCAAAAGTTGACGGGACGATGGCACCCGGCGTGCACACGGTCCTCCGAAAAATCCGCGAAACGAAGGGGGACCTGTTCGTCTCTGCACAAGGATTCTAGATCTTCAATTTCAGCTGCGTACCTGCAACCTACACACAGAAAAGCAAAGACGATTGGGGGGTTAGGGATTAGGGGTTTGCCCTTAGGTCAAACCCCGATTTTGGATTAACCAAGAAATGAGAAATGCTGTAAATGTAATGTAAAATAAGTACTAATACCTTGTTGTAAGGATGTTTGTATCCTTATATGCGAAGGTATAGATGTTGTTGTTTGTTGTATGTTGTATGTTGTAGTATGTAATGTGTTGTAAGTGATCTCCTCTTCAATGGTTGAATCCTTGTCTTGAATGCAACACTTAGCCTTGAATGGAGACTTAGAATGATCAATTGCTTGAAGGAATGCTTGAATGCTTGAATGCTTGAATGCTTGAATGTTGTTTCCGCCTTTTTTCCTCTTACCAAAATGGGAGAGGAAAAGTAGTTTATATACTTGCCAATTAGGGTTGATAGACTGATTTTCCCGACCTTAGGGCGACCAGGAAATGTTATTTTCCAATTTGCAAACAAAAAGGCCCGAAGTCCCATAGGAGACCGGGCCCAAAATAGGGCCAGGGACCAGGGCACTGGGCGCCATGGTCCCACCTCCAGGGGCAGCGGGGTGCAAGGAGGATCAGGCCAGGGTGCTGAGAAATGCAGTTTTTGATGTCATGAGCAAGTTTCGGGGTCTCCATTCAGGTTTAGTGTTGCGTCGCCATCGTGAAGACCCAAATGCAGTCGAAATTGCAAGTGTCACAATTTTAGGACGCTACAATATATATATATATATATATATATATATATATATATATATATATATATATATATATATATATATATATATATATATATATATATATATATATATATATATATATATATATTGGATAGGTAATAGGCTGAAGCTGATAAGGTGTACATACCCTACCCCCTTGTAGGAATTGAACTTGTGACCTCTGTTTCAAGAGCACAAGTTCTCCACCACTAGACCAACTCAGGTTGTACTTTGATAAGATATTTCTTATTCCTACATACTTGATAACATATAGTCCTTACTTTACATAACTACATTCCTTACATATATATGAATGCTAAATTCTTGCATTTGTACAGTAATTAATATTCATGTGAAAAAATGCATGTTAGACTATTATGTTGGTATGCATATAGGTTAAATCTTGTGTTCATATTAATGATAGTTTGTTATACATTTGTAATAAAGGTTTGTTGATTTTAATAGTATTTAATAATGTATGTTAGACTTAATTATGTTAGTTTTTTTAAGATTAGGACTAGCATGCCCTTACAAGAATGCTTTGAAAAATATCCCATTTATTTCAAGCTAAAGAGTTAAAAGACCATTTTCCATGTTAAATTTTGGAGTCATGGTCAACAAACTATGAGTGAAGTTGAATAGTTCACAAAAAAACCACCACGAATTGAGACTCGTTGAATGTAAAATCCTATCACTCTTCAAGCTATGACATGGCTAAGATAATTTTCAACTTCAAAGCAAAAGTATGCCATCTTGCACACTACACAATGCAAAATATTTACATAGTCACCATAAGTCTAAATCATGAGGAAAAAGACATGGGACTACAATTTTTACCACTACAATGTTCTTCCATCCTTTTAACCAAGAGAGTGCTTTGAAGACTATCCCTTTTATTTTAAATTAACAAGTTAAAAGACCATTTTCCATGTTAAAAATTGGAGTCATGGTCAACTAATTATTAGTGAATTAAAATAATTCACAAAGAAACCACAAGAATTGAGACTTGATGAATGTAGAAACTTGTCACTATTTAAGAGATGAGGCTAAGATAATTTTCAACTTTCATCCAAAGTATGCCATTTCACACACTAGTCAATGCATGAGATTGACATAGTCACTGTGGGTCTAAATCATAAGATAAGAGACGCAAGACTACAATTTTTACCATTACAAAGTTCTTATACCATTTTAATCCAAAAAGTGCTTTGAAAACTATCCTATTTATTTTCAGTTAAAAGACTATCTCCCATGTTAAAATTTGGAAGTTGTGGTCAATTAACTGTTAGTTAAGTTGAATGGTTCACAAAGAAACCATCAAGAATTAAGACTTATTGAATATAAAAGCCTATCACTTTTTAAGAGACGAGGCTAAGATAATTTCCAATGTCTATGCAAAAGTATGCCACTTTGCAGACTAGTCAATGCATTAGATTAACATAGTCAGTTTGGGTCCAAATCATAAGAGAAAGACACGATACTATATTGTTTACCATTACAAAGTTCTTATGCCATTTTGACCCAAATAGTGCTTTGAAAACCATCCCTTTTATTTTGAGTTAAAAGACCATTTTTCATGTTAAAATTTGGAGTTGTGGTCAAGTAACTATTAGTGAAGTTGAATAGTTCACAAAGAAGCCACCAAGATTCGAGATTTGTTAAACGTAAAAGCCTATCACTTTTTAAGAGAGAAGGCAATATAATTTTCAACATCTATGCAAAAGCATGCCATTTTGTAAACTAGTCAATGCATTGGATTAATATAATCACTTTGGGTCCAAATCACAAGGGAAAGCCATGACACTACAATATTTACCATTACAAAGTTTTTACACCATGTTACCCCAAAGGGTGCTTTGAATACTATCCTTTTTATTTCAAGTTAAAGAGTTAAAAGAGCATTTTTCATGTTAAAATTTGGAGCCATAGTTAACTAACTATTGGTGAAGTCAAAATAATTCATAAAGAAACCACCAAAAATTGAGACTTGTTGAATGTAAAAATTTCTCTTTAAGAGATGAGGCTAAGATAATTTCCAACTTCCATACAAAAGTATGCCATTTTGCATACTAGTCGGTGCCTTAGATTAACATAATCACTTTGGGTCCAAATCATAAGAACAAGCTTTGTGCGACACCACAATTTTTATCATTACAAAGTTCTCACACCATTTTGACCTAAAGAGTGCTTTGAAACCTATCCCTTTTATTTTGAGTTAAAAGACTTGTTCCCATGTTAAAATTTGGAGTCATGATCCATTAATTATTAGTAAAGCTTAATAGTTCACAAAGAAACCACCAAGACTTAGTGAAGTTGAATAGTTCACAAAGAAACCACCAAGACTCGAGACTTGTTAAACATAAAAATTAATTAAATATTAATGAAATTGAATAATTTACAAAGAAACTATGCATAATCATTACCTAAAGAAACAAATAATATGAAAATGACATTGTATAGGTGATGTTTCTAATCCTTGAAAAATGGCCAAAAAATCAAAAGGATAGGAGTGCACCGTTGTGTTTGAGTAAGTCAAGGGTTCAGACTGGGCCGTACGCGGAGTGCATTAATATAATTAATTAATTTCTTTCTTGTAAGGCAAAGTGGCAGCAACGGATATTCCCTTTTCTTTATCAAACGGGAGGTTAAAAAGAAGGTCAACAAGTAACTATCTAAAATCCGTGTTAAATACCAACGGTCAATGGAAACAGAGTGAAAAAGCGACGAAGGATTCTCCGACATTGGCTCAAACCAGGGGTTAAAGATAACCGCGGTCAAGTTAAGGAAAAGGTCTACAGGTGCTGTCCCTTTGGGTGCCTCCATCGAATTCGCATTTTGCAATAATCGGAAGACATGTTCTTCGGGAGAATTCCCTCTATAAAGGTCACGGGTTCGTAGCCCACTAAGCTCTAGGCTCTACCGATCCATTTTGCTATTTTTTTCCCTTCTTCAGCTGCCGCCCTCGAATCCACCAAGCACCAGTAGGAGTGCTGTCTGGAGCTTCAATCTAATAAGTGATCGGGCGCTGAAGCGAAGGGTATCGGGTTGTGTTGTATTGCAAGGGTTCAGGTGAGCGGGGGATACAAGAGCTCTGGAAGGGATGGCCACAGGACCCGCCAGAACGCGTGCGGATTATGATTATCTCATAAAACTATTGCTGATCGGGGACAGCGGTGAGTTGCCGCAGCCTTTTATGTATTTTTGGACCTTCCTTTGCCGAATTTGGTGTTTGTTGTGCTAGGGTTTCAGAAAGAAATTTGTTTTGATACATTTAGACTAAATTACCATCGTTGAAAATTGCCGTACGTGAGATGGAATCCGTAGTTGATGTAGAATTCGCCCTGAAAATTAACGTATCTAAGCGTCCGTTGAAGCTTCAGAAGGAAAGAATTGGTTTTGGTTTGTGTAGATTGTATATGTATGCTTTGGAGGAAACTCGGGCTCACGGACAGGGGCCCTGTTATAAGTTAAGTGCAATAAAACCTCTAGGCGCTCCTGTATATTCATGTACACTTGTAGTTAGCCTATTTCAAATTGGCTTACAGTTGCTGTTTCCTGTGGTTCCCGCTGACTACGCGTAATGTTAAGGTCACGGTAATGGAACTGGGGATAGATCTGCTAATCACTAAGGAGTGCATAGAGGAATTATGATGTGTTTTGTTGGAAATGGATTCGTGCCGAGAATAAAAGCAATGAGTTTTGGTTTGCTTTCTGCAACCTGCAACAACTATCAGCATGTCATTTGATTAACCTTGTAAAATAACCTAACTAAGGCATATTGATAATTGCTTTCAAAGGTATGCTTATTCTACTTATGAGCCAGAACAGCTGTAATAGTGCTATTTTCCCCCTTTAATCTGCAAAAGAGGCTTTTATTTTTGGGAAATTCCAGTACTTGCATGATGTGATTGTAGTTACAGCTTCCAGGAGATAAGCTTTAGAAACTATATAACATATTTTTATTCTGCTAATCGAGACAATAATATGCTAAATGGTATTTGACAGTCTACCAGTAAAGCATCCCTCCAATGACTGAATTTATGCCAAGATATCTCTGGGGCATTGCTTGCAATTTGGGTATGAGGTGGTAGACGTTTTTTGGTATTTTTTCCCTTGCCTCCGGGATGCAGGAATTCAAGGTTTGTGCAAGGCATCAATGCTTGCAATTTTAGTACAGGTAGAAATTTCAAGCTTGCTGTTCTCTGTCCTCAAGATGCAGGAATGCAAGGTATGCATACCTTGTAATTTCCCATGGACCACAAAGGACCCAAAATTTGAAACTTCGCATGGCTATACCTGGCATGCAGGAATGCTTTATTACTTCGTTATGAAGCTATTTTCTTTCCAACTTAGCTGTACGAGTCTCAGACAATTCTCTTGATTACAAAAGTTTCTAGACAAATTTTGGTTAACAAGGATAAATCACACACTTTTGAAGGTGAATGATATGATTAAAATGATTCTTGGATGTAGATAGATCTGTGTTGTTTGCTTGAGGGGCTGATATGATAGATATTCAAAACTGCCCTCTATTAAGTATTACTTGTTTTTGTAAGTTATTTACTGCGGAAAGAAGGATGAAATAGTTCTTGAAAATATTAGTTATGTTACGTGGTCTGTGTGATAAACATTGTGTTTGTTGTTGGGAAGGCCTGCAATCTTCAATCATGATAAGGATGCATGTTTCACTGATTATATCCTTTCTGATGTCTCTCTGCATGCTCACATGTGGGTCTTTCACATCTCCATTAGCCACCTCTTACCCACCTGCCATTTTGGCATTGACTTACTGTCTCTGCAATGTCCTACGGTCCTACCCACTTTGTCATTTAGGGTCGTTCAACAGTGAACACACTGCGATTCACTTTAGCACTGGGAATGATAGCATATATGCTGCCTAGCTGTTACTCTTTTTTCTATTGTCACAAAAAAGGTGATTTCTTATTGTTTATCCATTGGGATGCTCCCTTGGTTCTGTTCCTCACATCTAGTACTTCGAATCTACTCATCCCCAATCTTTTTAGCCTATGAATTGGTGCGACGATGATGGTTATAAAATCCCTTCATAGTGGACTTTCTTGCTTTATACCTTGTGACCATTCTTCCATTTACTTTTTGCACAATATCTATCACCTCTTCCTATGATTCAATAAATGTGCATTTGTATTGATTAAGTGATGTGAACATCTTTATACCTCCCACATTTCACGACTTTTTGGGCACTCCCTTCTCAAGGAAAGACCATCCATGAAAATTAATTACCAAAAGATTGGATCTTCTATGCCAGTGTCTTTAAGAGACCTATAATTATATCCTGATTATACTAGCAAAGCACGAGAGATTATAGGAGGCTTTGGGTCAATTTACTTAAATGCTATATGGATTCACTTGCTCTTCCTATTGCTAGCCTGTTAAACGTGATTGTTTCCTCAGAATTTACTGCTTATTTGTTGCAACATGTTATCATCCTTTCATATGCAAGGTGCTGGTTCTGTCGTGAACAATGAATTACATTACTACCATGATTAGCAACATGCTTTCCAAATTCTATACCAATCTTTTGAGCATGTGGCTCTTCAAGTTCTTGGAGCATGGTAATATATTAAAGCAAGGTGACATGCAAGCTTTTAGGAGAGAATTCCAGATTATTACATTTTCATTTTATTTGCTATCTGTCAAGACATTCACTAACAATGTTGTAAAGTTCTTTTTTGCTTTGTGGAATTTAGCTTTGTGTGCCCAAGGGCTTTTTTTGTCTCATACCCTATGTGCTATTGTTGTTCATTGTTAGCAGTAATTACTGCTATCAAGGGGCTTTATGAGATAAGAACAATAAATTGGCTTGAAACTGCCCATAAAATCTGTCACTTTGTTAGGAGTAACTGTGAGTCAACCAAGGGTGGCCTCTTTTATAGAATCTCCTTGGGATCTATATTGATAAAAGCAGGAGGGCTTTCTAGGGAAATACTCATGTGGAGGATGGTTTTAACTTTATATAATGTCTTGATTGTTGTGTTTGTTTTTGTTGACAATGCTTACTTCCTAACTTAATCTTCGAAAGGATTGCAATGAAATTTAGATGGTATTGCTGTCTTTTATAAGGTGATTAATCTTAGAAATATCAAAGTTATGATCTTAAACAATGTTCCACGGGGACGCGTCCCCCCCCTTTTTGGCCACGTCTCCTTGAGGGGGACGTCTCCGGGATGGGGGGATGGGGACGCGACGTCCCCCACTGTCCCGCCACCGCCACCCAATCGCCGCCAGAGACGTCTCCGCATCTCCTAGGGAGACATCTGGGCGTCTCCCCGTCCCTCAAGAGACGTGCAAATGTCTCTCGAGGGACAGGGAGACGCTTGGATGTCTCCCGTCGCCCCCACGTATATGCAATGTTTAAAATTAAAATTTTAAAAAAGTGACTTTTTTGGGGGTTAAGGGATAACCCTAATTGGACGTGGGCCGATAGAAAAATAATGAAAAATAAATTGAATGAATGATTAAATAATCGGATGATTACATTGAACGATATACACACGTATATATAGAGGTTACAAGACGATGTTCTATAATTAGAACATAACGTTAAAGGAAAAGATTAAAGAGCTAAAAGCTAAATTAAGCTTAAAAAGCTAAATGCTAAATAAAGCTTAAAAGCTAATTAACTAAAAAGCTAAATGACCATTAAACAAGGAACTAAATATAGGTGACTAAAATATAATTAAATATTCTAATGCCCTCCCTTAATGGTCATTCTATCTACTAACTACCCTACAGAAGACACTGCAGGTCTTTTGATCACAAATGAAAAGAACACTCTGTTGCGGTGGAGACCCTCCCTGGATCTGAAAAGTGTTAATGACCAAGAATACCAAAAGCCATCCAAGCTAATGTAGCCTTCACACGCGAATTAGAGATCTGGCACACACGAATTACTGAAGCCTGAAACAATGATTTTGAGGAAAAAATCAGCAAACCCTTTTGCAGAAGAGTACTAACTCCAAAACTGACTGCAAGATACCACGGTTGCAGATGTTCGCCCTGCCAGGTGCGACCAAAATTGACTGCAACAAAGCACAATTTTTGAGGAAAAAATTGTCAAACCCTGAAATGGGATCCCTTGAAAAGAGAAATTACGATTTTGAGGAGAAAATCGAAAAACCAAGAAATGTGAGGTTACAAATCATTGTTTTGGTGGAAAAAAAGGGTAAAAACCCAGATAACTAAAATCTTACGCGAATATCGCGGATTACAGATGAGATAATTTTAAAGGGAAAATTATAAACCCTGCGAACAATTTTTGAGGAAAAAATCGTGAAAACCCTCCCATGATTTTTTGTGGAAAAAATCAGAAAACCGATAGACAATTTTTCAGGGAAAAATCGTAAAAACCCTGACACCTGTAAGACGAGGTCTGGCCTAAATCAATTTGATAAAGGTAACGATATTCAGATATCGTGAACATGCACTGTTTCCAGGTGTTGTGACAGTTGTTGAACTTTTGTCTGTGTTCCAACATGATGTTAGTCAAAGATGCCATCACAAAAATGGAGGTTGAACAAGGTCAACCTAGTGAAAACATGAGACAAAAGAATCTGATTAAAAAATCAAAATAGAAGCAGCTGCACAAAAAATTTGAAACCCTGGAGGAGAATTCTGGCACAAATTCCAAGGTTTGGAAGAAACCCAGAAATTAAAATTTTCTCACACTTAAAACAGCATAAATGGTGCCCAAAAAACAGCAAAAATCCCAACGTCCATAGAAATAGCAGAAATTGTGAACTGCTTTTAAATTCCAAGGCAAATTTGTTGGCACAAAATTTGAGGCCCGGAAAATGAGGCACCCAGAAAAATCTGAGACCAACCCAAAAAAGCTCTCAAAAAATCCACCAAGAATCTGAAAACAAAATACAGATTCGACGGCTCAAAAATCAAGGCACGGAAAACGATGCACCTAGAAAAATCTGACGACAACCCAGTTGAGGTCTTGAAAAACCCATCAAGAATCTGCAAGCAAAATAAAATTTCGACTTGAACTGAAGGGTCAAAACCCTAGTCGAAAATTGCAGAAACCCTAGGAAAAATTTCAATCTGCAAAAAAAAACTCCAGGTTGCAGGCCCGAAAATCTCCAGAACGCTAAAAAAAAATACATGAACTGCTGCCCAGCACAAAGAAATTCGCCCATGAACCAGAAACTCTCAAAAAGCCTTCTAAAAAGCAAAATTGTTTTTTATAAAAAAACAATTAAAAAAAATCTGGAAAATATTCCAAAAAGAAGGCCATGAATGTTTATTAAAAAATTCGCCAAACTTTAAAGAATCCCATTGACCCGCTCTGATACCATGAAAAATAAATTGAATGAATGATTCAATAATCGGATGATTACATTGAACGATATACACATGTATATATAAAGGTTACAAGATGATGTTCTATAATTAGAACATAACGTTAAAGTAAAAGATTAAAGAGCTAAAAGCTAAATTAAGCTTAAAAAGCTAAATGCTAAATAAAGCTTAAAAGCTAATTAACTAAAAAGCTAAATGACCATTAAACAAGGAACTAAATATAGGTGACTAAAATATAATTAAATATTCTAATAAATAACACTTGACGCCTTTAGAAAATAATAAAAGTATTTTTGGCGATGCCCCTTGACCCCAACTTGGGGGCGTTGCCCCCAAACCCCCGTTGAAAAATATAGGGGGAAACCACGTCGATAGAAGTAGGGAAAATTTAACCTTCGAGTCTGATTAGGCTCCATATAACAACACAATTAGCATTGAAGAAATCTTGGTATTTAGATTTACTAATTTAGTATTTCAAATTTCCTATAGTTTCATTTGAAATGTAATTCTTATACTGCAATACTGTCGTACATCTTTTCAAAACTAGTTTTTCAAGTACTATATGTATATGTATAACTATATCAGCACCACCCCCCCGCCGTCCCCCCGCCGTCCCCAAACTTAGGCCCTTGGTCCCCCCGTCCAGGAAACCCGTCCCCCGTCCCCAACGCTCGTGGAACACTGATCTTAAATACTTCTAAATATGCTCTTTTCACATTCTGGATGTTTTAAAAAAGTGAGACATTGAAGATCTTCTATGCTTATTATTTGACTTTGGCTCTTCAAAATTGTGCTTGGGCCAAGTATACAAGATGGATAGAAAATATGAATCATTTTCTCTGACATTAAATGTTTTCCTGTTATACGTCTGAAATTCATATTTACTTGACAGAAGCATTTTCTTGGACAAGATTTAAAGAAACTTATTCATTTCTTGTTATGATCCATTCTTTTTCAGTTAATTGCAAATGCAAAATTGTCATATTATTAATGCTGCACCATAAACATTAATTTTGACATTATACCAACATCATTTACAATCTGTTGAATGTTACAAAATTCATAAGGGTTATTTGTTCATAACCTTGTATATGCTCATTTGAGCACCGAGTGTGTACTTTATTCCATTTTACAAACTACACATACCAAGAGCATTATTAGAGGAGGCATGCTCCTGCTGGATTTGGACCTTGTTCTGTGGTACTATAAGCCATCCAATTTATGGCTAGATTACAACCTGGTGGAAACTTTTGGCTTATTTACCAATGACATTGAATGGACAGAAAATAATTAGATTTATGAGCAATCTTGAAACGTTGTTATGTGTGGCTGTGGCTAAAGATGGACTGATTTGTAACTTACCTTATCAAGACAATCCCTCTTAATTTATTTGACAGACAATCTTGAAATGCATGTTCAAACACTTGAGCCATGTAAAGGAATTCTTACTTATGTCTAATGTATTTTTATTTCAGATATAATACAGGGGGTCCAGTAGGGGGGTCCCCACCCTTTAAAATATGGTTCTTACAAAGATTATACTGTCATAACATGTATAACTTTGATTAAAAAAACTGAACATAAAAGCTTATGTACAATCATCGAAGACCAGAATTAAAAAAGATTTTTCTGGAAGTGAGGAATATGCAGCAACTAACAAAATTTAGCATCAATGAGCAATATTAAACCATCCCGCAACATTCCCTTGGGGTAGGAGAAGTTTGCATGCTATCAACTACCTCGTCCACCTATTGATCATCTGCATGCATATGATGACCTCTATGGTGACTTGCCAGTGAAAGAATTCAACACAATAACATGCTCCCACTGGCGGTAATTTGTGAACAGAGGGACCACATAAAACTGGATTAGTGAAGTCACTTCAAATCTCCAGCAGCCCATGATGATTATGGTCATGTAATCTGGCTAGTACTTTCCCAACATCTCCATAATAAGCTTGCAAGACACAAATTTCGTTCCATAACTCAACAACTTCATTTGTTTGATCTGCTCCTGGTACAGGCATGTAGGCAGAACCTTTGCCTTTAATTCCTCAAACCATAGGCTTGTCCTCGAGCCCTAACTCCATGTCAGCATTTTCCAATGTATTGCTAGCAAATAGAACCTGTAATCAAATCCATAGACAAATGCAGCATCAGGAAGAAAATATGCCAAATTTGTTATGAAGTTGCTATGAATCACTGCCACCATCATTGAGCAGTTCCCTCCAAACAACATTTGATGTCCCAATATGTTGATGTATAGCTAGGTCGGATCCCTTGGGTGGGCCGACCTAGTCAACCGAATTGCTAATGGGTCTTCGACCTTAGCAATTTGCCTTTGTATTGGGCTCTAATTGAGCGGGTAAAGTAAATTATAGGTCAGCCCTTGTAAAGTAAATTATAGGTCAGCCCTATAATTGTAATATTTAAAGGACTTCATGTAACGTGTGGCTCCATTTGGACAAATTAATGTAACTTGTAATATGATTTGGTTCAGGCCCTACTTGTGCAACTTGGGTTATTTACAAATGTAACGTGTTATAAGGGCCAACCCAAATGTGTCCTGCATATAGGGCATGACCTATATTAATGTATAACATGTGGACCTAATTCAGTTTGGCGCCACCTCTAATACATTTGTTTGTAATTTAATATATGCTAGCTGACTTGAAGAATTAAAGGTTTAGTCGCCTATAAGTACAAAGTACTTATCATTGTTCACATCATCCTTTCGGTGAACTATCTCTGCAATACATCAAGGAACCTGATTAAGGAGAGGCGAATCCATTCGTATGCTGTGCAAATCTCATTCAGGAGAAGCGAATCTCTTCTTTTTGCTGAGTGAACTCCATATTGAGCTGGCGATCTTGTGTTTTAGACTGCTGAACCTGCTAAGGACAGATCTGTTATCATACTGTGCAAAATAAGTTGTCCTAAGCGCCTGCCATAATTATCTGCTGACTGTGATTAATCTATAATATAATCAGAGATTTCTTGCTGGGTTTTTCACCTCGAAGAGGAAGGTTTTCCCAGGGTACTGCTGTGTTCTTGTGTGTTATGCTGTTATGTGTTGTAATTCTTGTCTTTGCTATTTATTTTCAGTCTGATCACTACCATAAAATCAACACAATATACCTTTTACAAGCCTGTCTCTTTGCATGTGAAAAAAATGCACTATAGGTAATGGTCTGAAACCTGCCCATGCTGAAGCTGCACACCCTCACACTCCTATGTTTGCTCTTCTGCCATGCCTAGCCAGAGAATAGCAAGTTGCCCTGTCTAAACACCACACTGTATGGATACTTCTTCATCAATGTGCTGTACCTTGCCCAATAAATAAAGAATTTGCTTAACAATGTAGCTATGGACAAATCTAACCATATCAGGCAAAGTCATATCAATGAGCTACATGAAGTTCGAAATTTGTTGAATATTCGGTGATAAAAGAAAATTCGTTGAAATTCGTGACAAATTCACATTCAGAAAACGTGGTGTTTTTTCTTAAATTTTATTTTTGTTAGGCGCTTTATCTAGGGTTTTCTTACAAATGAATGCACAGCTTTTGGCTAGGGTGACTGTTTCATCCATATACGTGACACGCGGGCATGAACAGAGGTTGTGGTTTTACCAGTGATGCGGCCCAACAAGTGAAGCGAACAAACTTTCCCTAGTGATGTGACCCAACAAGTCTGATGCGTCTCCAGTTAGGCCACGTTCCTGGTTGAACATATTTTCATTGTTTTTGATTATTTTAAGGTCTTTTTTTGGTTTTCAACTTGATATTGTATGAAAATTTAAAAATGCTTTTTCTTTAGTTTTTTTTAATAAAACTCTATCGAAATTAAAAAAAAGTTTTTAAAATTTGTATTTTTAAATTAAATATTGACTTGGATGTCAATGAAAAGTTCAAATATTATTTATTTATATTAAATCTTTATTAAAAAAATAATATTTAATTATAATATATTTAAATTTAAGATCCTTCCTCTTTCAAACATAATAGTTAAACTAATTTGATAATCTATTGGATATATTACTTATATTTTTTTTAAAATTAAATTTATTTACCTTGAGTTTATTGTCTATTTTTTTTCCAAATTTTTTACCCTGGCTGAACTTCATCTGAGTTATATTGTTGAATTCAAACTCAAATTCGAACCTTGTGAAGGGCCTTACCCCATGGGAAGAAATATCTAAGGAGGATGAAAAGAGAGCAAAGAATCCAGATTATCCCATGTATTTGCCGTGTTGTAAATCACTGTTTGTGGATCTTGTTTGATATCTTCGTTGGCCAAAAAATATGCAACCATATTGAGACTTCTATTACCATCATATCTATCTTTAAAAAAAGCTATTTGGAAAATGCTGAGAGATATCATTCTTGAGGCACCTATTTTTTACTGGACCTATTATAAAAGTGGAGTATAGGTATCTCAAAAATGATATCTCTTGGTGTCTTTTACATAGGTTTTTCTGAAGACATGCATGCTAGTTTTACTGCAGAACTATCTATGAATTATTTTTATTTTATTTACATTATTCTTTATTAAGAATTTTTTTGACATTGTTTTTTTTTTTTGTAAGGGTTATTTTCAATAATAATACAATAAATCATAAAAAATATTCTCAGGTTTTAAAAGCATAAATGAAAAATAAAAGTTACTTTAATTGTTAATGAGCTATTATATTTTTCTATGTGAATATCATTTTCAATATTTATCGAAATTTTCTGATTATCAGTTATTGCCTTTTTATATTTTACTTTTATGGGATGTCTATATCAAAAGAAAAGTTATTTTATTTACATAAGAATTATTTTACAATAAGTTTATTTACTCATGAGTTGTTTTATTTAATTTTATTTACTCAATAGCTATTTTATGATTTTTTTTTTTTTTTAAATGTATGTTGGTTGTGTTTTAGTTTTTTATTATTTTTGTATTTTTGTATGTTGGCTCTTTAATATTTTTTGTTAACATGCTCAGGCCATTACACCTCACCCCTTGCTGTTTAAAACTTATTGATTCAAAATTCACCATTAAACTGTGCACCTCCACTACATAACAGTTAAAGTGAATTAATTACAGCCATAGAGTTGCCTTCTTACTATCAAATTGAACTGATTTTGAGAAACTGCAACTACCAGTCCAGTAATTAAAGCTTACCATTCAGCTTCATTATTTAAAGGAACACTGAAAAAATGTTATCCATCATATATCATTTGCCCTGAAGGGTCCCTAATCACAAAGCTCCCTTTCAGAAATGCTCAGGTTCTCCTTCGTTGTACCATTGAAGTTGAAGTTTGATAAATTCAGTAATTAAAGCTTACCATTCAGCTTCATTATTTAAAGGAACACTGAAAAAATGTTATCCACCATATATCATTTACCCTGAAGGGTCCCTAATCACAAAGCTCCCTTTCAGAAATGCTCAGGTTCTCCTTCGTTGCACCATTGAAGTTGAAGTTTGATAAATTCAGTAATTAAAGCTTACCATTCAGCTTCATTATTTAAAGGAACACTAAAAAAATGTTATCCACCATATATCATTTGCCCTGAAGGGTCCCTAATCACAAAGCCCCCTTTCAGAAATGCTCAGGTTCTCCTTCGTCGCACCATTGAAGTTGAAGTTTGATAAACCCCTTGGGAAGGATTTCACTTCTTTTCAGTGGGATCTCCCAAAGTATGCTTTTGATTTGTATCTCTTATATTATTACCTATAATCCCTTGAATGGGGAAGGCCATCTAAATGTTAAAGCATAGACTGTTCACAACAATATATATTACGCAAAATTTTGGACTATTCACTTAATACTTTGGAGGAATTATTGTAGTTTAAGTTGGGAGATTAATCTATAGTCGCCCTGTGGTACAATCATAGTAAGAACTGCTAGCAGTGCAATCTAATATCAATATATGAACAATTGTAGCCAAGTACAGTTAGACATTTTTTTTTTTTGTAAATCAGGCAATGAAATTCGATCTCTGAAATAGTTTCATCATACATCTTCATGCTAAAAAGTAGTTAAATGCAAGGGTTTAACAAATAGGGTGAAAAGGAGTGACATCTCCTCCTTAATATACCAAAGAGGAGAAAAAAAGGTTTTCTATGTGCCTTTTTTTGCCCCCCTCGTGTTCTAGATTCAGGGCTATGTTTTTGCACCTTTTGAGTTTTCATGTTATTCTTGAAATGTTTTAAAATTTTCTCGAGGGCATGGTTCCTAAATATGGACCTGATCCTTGATGAATTAACCCAGGGAGCTGAAGTGGAATGATGAATTAACCCACGAAGCTGAAGTGGAAGCTAGAAGTTGTAAATTATTTTTGAGCTCTGCAACAATATGAATATTTGAAGCCAGCAGAAACCTATACATTAATTGGGATGTCCACAGAAGATCCTCTTCCCTGCATTGCTTTCAAGCATCCTCGTATACATTTTCTTTTTAGCTATCCAGGTAGGTAACCGAGTTGAGTTTGTTTTTTCTTGCGACTTCTTGTGGATTCCTTCTCCATGTTATCAGCTGATTCTCTCAAATCAACATTCTTTGCTCTCTGTCACTACCTTCCTCCTAGTGAGGTTGTTCAATTTTATATTTCTATTTTCTCATCTCAGTTTACATCATTCTTAATTGTTGTCTGGTCGCAAAGGTGGTAGAAGAAAAAAGTGAAGGGAGAAGATAAAAAGAAATAAAATCATAAAAAAATAGAAATCTTGCAGAAGTTTGAGAAAACTGTAAGACATAATTGCTCACAACCCTGGATACAATGATTGGAAACGTACCTCCAGTTATAACATTAAATAAAGATTTGGAATGCTTACTGAATGAAAGACTTGGTCACTCAGCATGGCCAAATGAGATAATTATAATTTAACAAGATGGAAAGATTGGAGTTTATGATAGCTACTGATATTTACGGAACTTGCAAGTGAAATAAAGACAATGCACACATACATACATAGAAAAGAGAGCAACATAATGCTTTATATTATCTTCAGAGTGTCACTTTGAGGGGGCAACCTCCCATTGGGGCATATGATCCAATTACAAATATCCAATTCACAGTCCCATCCACGTGGGATAATATTCTGATTTTTCATATGGGTGACTTATAAAGCATGCACACCTAACATTATGTCATACTTTTAATAATGTTTGTAAAAGAAATTTACCATGACATTCACTACAATGAAGACAGGCAAGACGTTTAATTTAGGATGTTCTTACATGAGCTTGCCTTACTTCCCAATTTTAAACTCTGGAAGATCTCTTTGTGTTTGTTATAGTCAAAATATGGAGTCTTCCTTACAGAGTTACAAAGCACTTATAAGAATACTCAAAGCTTTTTTACACTTTTAGGAATTACCATCTGTTGCAGTGCATGAGATTCTAGATATCTGAAATTAGGATTGACACATAATGTCATTATCCTGCAAGTTACAAAGCACTTATAAGAATACTTAAAGCTTATTTTACACTTTTAGGAATTGTTTAGGATACACCTTGAATATAATCAACAAACAAATTAATCTATTACATTGCTCATCTGTCCACCTGCCAAAGACCATTGGGTTTGTATATTTCTTGCATATAGTAAGTCATACAAATTACCCTTCTAATATGGCAGTGGCACATAGTTTCCGTAATTATATATTATGATGCTGAACTGCATCAAATATTGCGAAAGAAACAAAACAAAGTCCCTGTTGTTCCAAAGAAGGTTGGTTTGGGTGTTGACAACCCATGGATAACCTTGATAAAGTTCTCAACCACCGGGCACTGAACTTTGGAGTTGAATTTAGCACTACATTGTTCACCTTTTGTTCCTAGGACCTAGATTAATATTTATCATACAGTATTTTTTGTAATTAATTTTGTTGCTCTTACACTCTGTAATGATATATTTATTGCAGCTATACTACCGTCACTGCCTTAATTTTGATGTCATTTTACTCAATATTAGTTAAACTTGTAGAAACTTGACTTTCTCTGTCTCTCTGTCTCTGTCACTGTCTCTCTCTATATATACCATCCCCCCAAAATGGCCTCCTGACTGCTGTCCTTGAAACACATCCCTTGACATTTTGTTGTCCGCCTTCCATCCCCGAAATGCCATGGAACATAGACTAAAACCCTTTCACTCGAATGAGTGTGAAATTGCTTGGCATGTCTTTAAAAGATTGATCCCACTTCATCTGATATGGATAGTTCTGTTGGGACTCTTGTAGCATACCCAATCACTTTCTTGAGTTGTAATAGACATGAAAAAATGGGTGGATTTTTGAAGAGGTTGGGAGTGAAAGTTTGTATGCAAACTCACTAATGCATTGCACCAGTCGACAAGGGCTAAAACATTTTTTACCCAACTTATGACACACTTTGTTATGCAAGGATGCTTGTGTGCAAGGTTGGGGACATAAAAACACCCAATCACCAATTGCAAAGGTGCACTATGTCCTATGGTATTCGACTTGTTGTTTCATGTGGTTTTGTGCTTGATAATTTTTTTGTTTGACTCGAGAAAGCATCATCTATTCTCTTTCCCATTCGACAAGGGAGCTGTCAATTGCTTCAACCTTGGAAGAACCTAGGGTTTGAGTAGCCAAAGAAGGTGGGGGCTGACCATAAGGGGTCTCAATGGGGTCATCTTGGAGGCACTGTGAGAAATGGTATTTTACCACTGCTTAGTGATAAGCAATCATTCGATCCATTACTCCTATTGCTCTTTATGCATTTGCTGACAACCTTAGTTTGACTATCAATTTGAGGATGGGCTGAACTTAGGTTTCAATTTAGTGTCCAACACCTTTATTAATTCTTGCTAGAAGTTGTTGGTGAAAGCTAGATCATGATCATTGACAATGTTGTGAAGCTTGGAAGGTTGAGTACATGAAATATTGAGCTAACTCCTATTGCTCTTTATGCATTTGTTGACAACCTTAGTTTGACTATCAATTTGAGGATGGGCTGAACTTAGGTTTCAATTTAGTGTCCAACACCTTTATTAATTCTTGCTAGAAGTTGTTGGTGAAAGCTAGATCATGATCATTGACAATGCTGTGAAGCTTGGAAGGTTGAGTACACGAAATATTGAGCTACAAAAATGGGCGTGTAAGGGTGAGACAATGCACACAAATGAGCATAATTAGTCAAATAGTCAACAAAGACCAAAATTACTTGTTTACCACTCAACTTTAGAGGTCCAACAATGAAATCCACAGAAATATATACCCAAACCATGTTGGAAACATGGAGAAGAATTTTGGGAATTTAATTATCTGCCCTTTTGTTGCATCAGCACACATCACATTTTGCCACAAAAGTTTTTACGTCCTACTTGAGGACATTCCAAAAGAAATCTTGTTTGACACTCGTATGTCTTCAAAAAACCTAAATGACTTGTAGCAAGAGAAGAATGAAGTTCCACGAGTAGTTGAGGATTTAGTTGGGCATAAAGGTGGTCATCATATTGTGCAATACTTGTCCCATCCATTGAAACCTTGACATAGATTGGGGTTCTTGTTTCAATTGATTATGATAGCTTGAATTAGGTGTCTTGACTAATATCTTAAATCCATGGGGTACTAATGTTGAAAGAGAAAACAAATATTTGTGTGAGAGAGCATCAACTGCAACATTTTTGTTGCTCTTTGTAAAGATGATCTCATACATAGCTACGAGACTTGCATTCAATAGGCTAATTTTTACTTGTACTTGGACTTGACACTCAAACTTGAGTAAGACATGACAAATTGAAAAAGTCATTGACACTCAAACTTGAGTAAGACCTGACAAATTGAAAAAGTCATGAAATACAAATCTTTTGAAGGATTTTTTTAATTTTTTTAATTATTCACTTCACCAAAACAACTTTAAAGACAATAAAATTATTAAATAGAAACTACTCCACATGTATACATTGATTTAATGAGTGAGTACAAAAGCATATTTGAATTGAAGGAAACAACATTTGAAATATATAAATATTGTCGAGTGTTTTAGTTACACAAAACTCATGAATAATGAAATAAATGGCATGAAAACAAAATATGAAAAATATTACTATGGTTGAGAGATGTGTGCATCACTTGATCCAACATTTGTTGCTCAATGGCAAGTCTTGAGTGGGTGCCTAAGATAGGTCCTCAATGATAATGTAAATATTGTAAAGTGTTTTAGTTACACAAAACTCATGAATAATGAAATAAATGACATGAAAACAAAATATGAAAAATATTACTATGGTTGAGAGATGTGTGCATCACTTGATTCAACATTTGTTGCTCAATGGCAAGTCTTACGTGGGTGCCTAAGAGATAGGTCCTTAATGATAATGCAATTGTGACATTTGCTTTTGTGGTATGCCATGCAAAGTTGTTCTTAGTGAAGATAGGATCTATAATCTCGGTGGTCCAATTTGATTGTGCATTAACCTTCTCTAATGTGATGGGAGATAATCATTTAGAGCCCAATATTTGAGGTGAAGGTTGTAATGAACATAGACAAGATCATTCAACCTTTGCACCAACAATCTATTGCATCTCTTCGAGTGTATGTGCTCAAACATACTTTGATTACATTTGCATCATGAACTACATGGTTGGCCTTAAACACAAATGCCAATTCTTTGAAGATTTGACACATTAGTACCAAACCTTTGCCACTATGTAGTTGAAATGAGAAAAAAATTGAATCCAATCTTATTGTACAAGTTCAAGTTTCAACATTAATGTAAAATTTTGAATTGAACACGTTTTTAATGAACTTTTACTCAACTATAATGTTGTCCAAGTTGCCTTACATATATCTCGTGCGAACATGGTCTTTTGCACAGGCCTAAAGATTTCAATCTCAAATATGATTTTGGTTTCGCTCTATGATTGTTTAGAGCCCACACAACTTTCTTTTTGGCCATGAAATTTAATTGGAGTTGGAATGTTGGATTATAGATATAAGCTAAGCATATAAGGGCTTGTGAAGTTGATAGTACTATCATTTAGCAATGATATCCCATATGAGATGATATTTCTTGTCAAAACTACCATAGATGAATCTAATGGCCTCCTTGGCCCCTATCCATGCTTTTATACACACAGCTCATTGTAGGCTTCTCCCCATTAACAACACAAAGGAAGGTAACTTAAGGCGTTGTGATTTGCGATTATTAGCAAACATTACCATAAATGATAAATAAGTATTATAAGGGACTAAAGAAGGGGACATAAATATTATAATGAAACAACTATTTTAATTGATAAACTAGTAAAATGAACAAAAATATGAATTTACATATATGATCTCTTTTGTTGGAAGCTAGAAGTTGTACTCATTGCAAATCAACTTACTATGCCAACACTTGCATTGGTCTTAGCATATGAAGATGAAGACCGCTCCTGACAACATTTGATTGAATCCAAAATTGCCAGGTGATAAAGTTCTTTACAAAGTGTATTATTCAAGGACTATACAAGTCCTCCTTGGTTGTGTATTGTCCCGTTAAGTTGAAGATCCAAGCATGGTTGTATATGTATTTACAAATGTTCTTAGTATGATATATAAATGCTTTGATCCATACGAGTTTCTCAAGATCCTCCAATATAAGGTCAAGTCAATGAGTAGACAAGGAGTCCAAAATAAAGATGGTTTCTTATGCATGAGAACTTTACTTGTAGAAACATAATTTGGTGTATTATTTGTAATTTCTTGCACAACAATTTCTTCATGCATCTCGACCAAGACTTCCTCCACAACTTTACAATTTTCTTTTTTGAAGCTTCAATGGATTCCAAGAAAACATTACCATTTGAAGAAGATAAATTAATTTAAGAATGATCTATTCTTCCTATTTGTCCAATCATAAATCATGGTGAAGCGCAACCCTTTCTCCTCATCTCACATTGCTCATTAATAGTGATGACCTTCACATGTGACACCTTTTCATGCAAAAATAAGCCCTTTATCTCCTCATCATTAGGGACTTTGAACCTCAAACCTCACCTCACAAATAATAAGAACATCTACTACATTTGGATTAAGGATATCGAAGACAGAGAAAATATTTTTTTGTATGGAAAACATTGTTCGTCTTTCTTTAAGCATCAATGGATTTCAAAAGAACTTTACCACTTGAGGGAAGACAAAGGAATTTAACCTATGTTCCATCGAGTTTTGAGGACTAGGATGGCAGGGGATGTTTCCGGTATGGGGGTACTTTTGGGCCATTTTTCAGGGGGACCACATGGGATGATTGTTAACAAATAAGGGGGATTTTTAAAATTTAGAGAAATTTGAAATATGCATATCATAACAATGATAAAGCATTCATCATAGACATTGTAGAATCTTAATGCATAGCATTAGACTTGAATTGAGATTTCACATGTAGTATTTTGGAATGGGCAGCAAGGATACTGGCAAATATTGTTGAATTCAACTTTATACTTGCAAATTGCATTTTCTTGAAATTGTTCAAAACCTTTTCAACAAATCTATTTAGTGAATATCTTGCAATTATGGTCTTCCATGAAAGCAAAGTTCGTTGAGGCATTCTGCCAAACAATTCAGATGCTTTTTTATGATTGTACATTTTGCATGCGTGCCCAGTAGGGGAGTTGAGTTGCAACTACAACATCTTGACAAAATTTATCTTAAATTTTCATTTGGTGGACGTCGCTTCCTATCACTGGATATTGGTGGATGTCACTTCCTATCGTTGGATATTTGATGCAACTTACATTATTATAGTTCAAATCTATTTGTCACATTGTTTCATTTAGCATTGCTAGTAATCTCCAATAGAATATTGTCCATGTTTAAAATGATGAAAACTGTTCAGATCAGTAGAACAATGCTAAATTTAAATGGAATGTAACAAACAAAATGTATTCAAAGGTTCTTAACAACAGCAAACCAAAATCAATTTATAAATTTCACTATGGTGGCAGATAAATAATTGTTTGAGGCATTATGCCAAACAATTTAGATGTTTTTTTACGATTGCACATTTTGCGTGCGTGCCCAATAGGGGAGTTGAGTTGCAACTACAACATCCTGACCAAATTTATCTTCAATTATGATTTTGTGGATGTCACTTCCTATCGCTGAATATTTGATACAACACACACGTTATTATAGTTTAAATCTATTTTTCACATTGTTTCATTTAACATTGCTAGTAATCTCTAATAGAATATTGTCCATGTTTAAAATGATGAAAATTGTTCACATCTGTAGAACAACACTAAATTTAAATGGAATGTAACAATCAAAATGTATTCAAAGGTTCTTAACAACAACAAACCAAAAACAATTTATAACTTTCACTATGGTGGCAGATAAGTAATTGTTTTTCTTTTGTTCCACAACCTTAAGTAGGTGTCTTGAATCTAGAAATACCCAATTGGTAAGGGAAAAAAATGTTTCTGAATTGTGCAGAGAAAAGGGGATGTGGTGGGTACAGGAAATAAATGTTCCCGTGTCCCTGTATCGCCCCTTGTATGGGTATGGGGGTACTAGACCCGAGGACACGTCCCCATGGAACATAGAATTCAACAATGTTCTATTTTTCTTATTTGTCTAACAATCAATCATGATGGAGCTACCCTTTCTCCTCCATATCACATATTGTTCGTTATTAGTGGTCTTCACATCAACCATCATTACACTCAAAATTGATCCCATTATTTCCTCAACATTAGGGACATTGAACCTCACCCAACACATAATAATGACATCTTCTATATTTGGCAATAATAAATAAGTCAAGAGACAAAAAAAAGTAATAATCTAAATGTTAAAAACCCTTAAATTAAAAATTTCAAGAGACAAATTAAATAATATATTCGTTAAAATTAATTGGCTGCATGAGATGGAGTGAAACAATAGAAATGAAAGTCTTCAATTGCATGCCTTGTTGCTTGATGCTTGTCCTTGATAACCTAAAGTAGTGTGTGGTACATTATATGAATCCAATTTGGATGTGCAAACTTAAGGCTTGACATTAGTATTGCCCCAGTGCTTGAAGATCTAGGGAGTGGAGGAAATGAAGAAGAGGAGTCTTCTTGCCTCTTTTCTAGCTCATTTTTGGAATCAAAGGTCTCTAATTGAGTTTGTAGCTCACACACAACATCTATAGGCACATTTGAGCACAAATTAACATCTTAGGTTGCAATTTGTGCAAGGTGGCATTTGTATTGATTAATGATTTGACTAATTTAAAAATCACAAAATATTGCAAATGACTCCCCCTTTTTAGCTCTTGGGATGGCATGTTTTAAACAAGGGTCCTTTCTAAATAGGGTCAACTTTGGAACAATTTATAAACTGGAAGTATGCTTGCTTGTTTAACTTCCAAAATAAATTGCAGATTGTAATGTCCCCTTTTGGGGATTACCCTAAATTTTGCCCTAGAATCACAAGTTCAATAAAAACAAGGAACATAATATAATTAGAGATATAACTTTACCCAAAGAATGTAAAACAAGATAGATCTTGGTTGAGATCTTGCAATTGTTAAGATAGATCTTGGTTTGGATCTTGCAATCATGTTAGACAATCATTGAAGATATTATTCATAAAATCAATTATTACTACTAGGGTTAATGAACATATATTCACAATCATCTTATTCATATAATATCTATAATTCATTAGTTGGGTTCAACCATAACAAGTTCAGATAAGAGGGGGCATAATAGGGTGTTAGAAACAATCCTCACGCTAAGCCCAAGAGGATATACGAGCCCCCTTGGCCCCATGTGGCCTTCCACCATCCACCCTTCATGAGGTGGTGTACCTAGTGAGGAATACCTGCTCTCCCTATTCGTGCCACTGTATTCACCCTCTTATGATTGAGACTACTTTGAATCCCTTCCAACAACCAACCATTGTGGAGTTTGGTGGGCAAATCACAATAGGGTGTCTAGAGTGTCCTTCCACCATCCACCCTTCATGAGGTGGTGTACCTAGTGAGGAATACCTGCCCTCCCTATTCGTGCCACTGTATTCACCCTCTTATGATTGAGACTACTTTGAATCCCTTCCAACAACCAACCATTGTGGAGTTTGGTGGGAAAATCACAATAGGGTGTCTAGAGTGTCCTTCCCATCTAAGCCCAAGGGTGGGATACACTTTGCTCTCCTTGGCCTCATGTGGCAGGCCACCAGCCATCCACCATGACGTGGTGTACTTAGAAGAGGACCTCATAACAGTTTCTCCCACCTTGTATTTTCTCACTAACCTCGTCATGATTGATTGCAGCAATTTATTATGCAAATATATTATTTGTTGCATACACACTAATGGCTATCCATACTATTTTATCCATATCACATATATACACTAGATACAATGGATGCCTAGTCATTACTGCTATTATCACGTGGAAAGTTCATAGTCATGTCACCTAGACGACATAATATCCTACAATAAGCATAATCATAATCTTTAAGCATACATCCCTAGAAGATTAATTACATGTTACATATGTTATTATGTATCTATTATTGCCTTATTACCATGTGAAGAGTTATCCATTTAATACCAATATGCTACATACCAATGGCTGTTGAGTTGTCAGACTTGTTTAGGACTGCGGGTGGTATGAAGCAATATATGTATTCTGAATCAGAGATCTATGTTCTTCAATGCTGATGATCCTTCCTTTCTTCAAGGAAGATCCAGCCTATATAGCCGCTGGGGTGAAGGGTTTCCTCCCTTGCTCATAGTGATGTCCCTCCCAATGGAGGTGCCTCCTCAACGCGAAGCGCTGTCCTTCCTTTAATAACTCTTAACCCAGTCAGCCTTTCTTTTAATAATTGGTTGCAATTAAATTTCCTTGGTCACCCTCCCGTCATAAAGATATTCGTAGTTATTGGAAATAATTTAATATGCTATCGATTGTTATTTATATGGTATTCCTAACCAAAATAAGGGTGGTGATCATATATATTTTGTTTGTTATTTATTTGATTGTTCATACCATGGTTAGGGGCATGACAGATAAATTAATCTAATTTTCCCAAAATGTAGCCAATAGTTATAGCAATTAAAGGAAATAAGGATGACAATTGATGGAGATCAGGTTTTTTTAAAAAGAGATGCTAGTTTCATACTAGCGCTTAGGGTGAACCATATTTAAATTAACATTCAATTATTAATCACTAAAGGCAGCAATTGTATGAAGGGATCTTTAGATTAAAATTAGATTATAATTACCAAAGGTGGTGACTTATGGAAGGGTTGTAACTCCTTCCAATTGTGAGATATTAAAGGTAATTCACTTCAATGAGAGGAGGATATCAATTGGGAATAAATATTATGGGACTTTGCAAGTGAATATGACAGCCAAAGAGGACAAAAAACTTCCCAAGGAAATAAAGAGACTCCAGGATGAAAACCCTTACGTCTATCAAGTTTTTGGATGAAAACCCATAACTTGTCAAGATATCAAGAACAAATATTAAAGGAAAATAATTAGGTACGCAAATGGGAATGAGTACATGGGTACCAAAAGTCGGTATGACATAATTTGTTTTGGGGTTGTGTACATTTTCGATATGTTCATACAAAAATTATATATATATATATATATATGACATAATTTGTTTTGGGGTTGTGTACATTTTCGATATGTTCATACAAAAATTATATATATATATATATTGTAATAGTGGAAAATTAGGGTTAGGGTTAAATTAAGATAATAAAACCACTAAATGTACTAATTAACCAATTACATTAGGGAGGAGAGGAATCTAATAGATCTAGCCTTGCAAGACCATGATTCTGATTAGATTCTAGGCTCCTTGGATAGGGCCTTCTCCTCGAATTTAATTGTTGAAGATTAGGGCAAAATAGGTGATTATTGAAGAGATCGGGTAGAAATAGTGAGCTACATTCGTTGTACGGAGACACCGACCTAGATCTGGGCAAAATAAGATGTCACGGATTTGTTACCAGAAATTCAACTTGTTTTTACGAGACTAGGTAGTATCAATTCGCCATGGTCCCCCGAATTTCTTGTCGTCGAAAGCTGAACCTGTTTGTCTCTGTAAACTTTGTTGACCCGCTTGAATGTAGCCCTCTACTTGTTTCTTGCACACAGAAAGGAGGAGGAAATTGTTGGGAATAGATATACCATAGATTTGTAATTGTTGATGATGATGCTTTGCTCTTTGAATGTAATCACAAATGTTGTATGAAATGGAATGACAAACACAAAACACTAATCACACACACACACATGCTTGCATAAGATTGATGAAATTTTGCTTCACAATGGTTAAAGGATGAATATGCAACCTTGAAGATCTCTGAAAATGCTTGATGATGAATGCTTCATGGATGCGCAGATGCTAGGAATGGAGACTTAGATTGCTTAGATGAAAATAGGTTGATAAAATGTCTTTATATTGATTAGGCTGACCTTCAACGATCGTGTATGGCCACGGGGATGAAATCTCGTCGGGGAAATACAACACCTGCTCTATTTCAAATTTGGGCTCCTTTGAGGGGGACCATGGTGTTTTAGGGCGCCATGGTCCAGACTAGGACATACCACGCCCTGGTCTCATTGCAAAGGGGACCAAAACAAGATGCCAGGGAAGTGGGTACCACTTTGTGGGACCCACAACAAGTTGTAATGACATCAAAGTTGGGTAATTAGCACAAATCGGACCTAGAGAGGGGATGAGGATAGATCACGTTAAAGTGGAAGCACAAACATGAGGTGTAAATCAGATCAGCGACATTTTACGATGCTATCTATATATATGTATAGCTAAAAAATGGAATTATAGAATGTCATATACCAATACATATGCTAAACAAAAACCATTACAAATTTTAAATTTTGAAACATAATATTCTAATTTAAATTCAGTTTTCAATATCAAAAAGATCAAACTAGAATCCCATGATAGATAAGTTTTGAGCTCACTAATCAGCACTATAGGTCTTAAGAATATCAAAAAGATGAAATTGGAATTACTAAACATTTCAGCATCTAAAAACTTGAATCCCGGACGCACCCATAGGGGATTCATTTTAGAATTCAATTCCGATATGTTTCGTACTCAGAATCGCTCGAAAAATCCCACAATTCAGTAACTTAGACAAATGGTTTGTTGAAAGTTGGCATCAGCCAAAACTAGAGTGGAACACGTAGCTTTTTCAAGTGCAAGAAAAATGCCAAATGAGCTTCTTTAATCCCAAACAATGGAATTCATTTTGAGTTCTATTAAACGACTTGCATTTTACCATAATCACATATGAAGTTGCGGTAATACCTTGTTAAGTCTAATAATTCCCATAAGGTTTTAATGGATTTGGCTTTAGGCCATTCATGTATCGCCTCGATTTTCTTGGGACCAACTTGCTCTTCCTTCTATGAACAATGTGACCAAGATAGTCTCTTCCTTTTTGGAGCTTGTTGAAAATAGATTGATCTTGCAAAATTTTGAGGGCAATCTCCACATGCATAAGATAAGTCATCAGATTGCAATTGCAAATGAGAATGTCATTAAAAAGGACAAATGAATTTGCAAAGATAGCTATGGAACCCGACATTCATCAAACTCTAAATAGTAGATGGAGCATTAGTCAAGTCAAAGGTCACCACCAATAATTCATGTGACCTTCATGTGTTTGGAAAGCTATTTCAAGTACATCCCCTTGCTTGATTTGGATATAATAAAATCTAGAGTTTTAGATCTAGCCTGGTAAAAAAGTCTGCAGTATAAAGCACATCCGACAAATAATCAATGATTGGAATAGAAAACTTGTCCCTGATGGTTTATTTATTCAATTCAACTCAATTAGGGCACATTTGCCATCCATTGCTTAGCTATCCTTTCCATAGGGAGAGAACAAGGACTAGTATTGGGTTTGATGACACCTTCCTCTACTCAAAAAGCTAGTGATAGGGCCGATTATTTGGTGGTTACTCAAACATGATAATTTGAAGCAAATTGCTGCTGAATGCTATTAATGCCTTGAGCGTGGAAGCTGACATTTGGATGTCTTTTATATCATTTTTAATCTTAAGATTTGAAGGCTTGTAGTTGTTGAATATGGATTTTGGAGGTGGATGAAATTATATGGCAACATGATTAGTTTAATGTGCGACCACAATGGGGTTAGGTGTGGGTAGGTGCTTGGATGAGGTGAACAACATTTCTAGTGACAAAAAAGGGTTCTCGGAGTTATTTGAAAGTTGTCTAGAAGAATTGAAAATTGGCTTAAACATTTTTTTATGTTTTTTTATTTGGCAGGGTTTGCAATTGGATCGGTTGATTTGTTCCCGTATTGAGGGAAATTGGCTTTACAACTTGTAAATTTTATACATTTTATAGTACTTGCTGCAATAACTCACTCAAGAACTTGTAACTTGGAGAATAGCATTTGCTTTCTAAACATTTTGGCATGCTGTCCCACTAGTGTAATATAATAAAACTTCTTAGTGGTCTCAATTTTGGATTGCCAATGCCTTGTTGTGATTGCATAGAGCGAGGTATAAGAGGGAAGGCTTTTATAGGGTGTGTTTGGTCTATGAGCTCACAAATATATTGATCCTATTTGTAAATAGTGCTAGAGCATCAACCGTTGAGGATAGACCATTCTTATAGCTTACTATCTTGTCTCTATTGTATTGTATAAGTAACTCTTTGGGGTTAAGCTAAAAAAAAATCTCCTATAGGGTTTTACTATATAGCCAAGGGCATGTGAAAGCTCACTCCCATATATAGAGGCTGTTTAATGCTTGAGCTTTGTAGTCAAAGCACTTCACTTACGGGGAATCTAGCTTAGCCAAGAATCTAGCTTTTAGCTTGGCATAGGGTTTCTAGCCTAAAAGAAAACTATTTGCAAGTGGTTTAGGCCATTGCAACTGAAAGTTAAAAACAATCACTAGTTGCACAAATATAAGGATTTTCCTTACATATTTCTTACTTGACACACGAAAGCTGCAATCCTTCTTTGACTTATCTTAAGACACCCAAGACATAATTTCTTCAGCATAAGAATAAAGGAATTATTTCTTTAGTACAATGCTCGCTCCAAGTAACTTTCAATAATATATTCGTTAAAACATTAATGTTTACTTCTCTTCCTAAACATTATGGTATTTATGTGGCTTGGGTTAGTATTTAATAATTTATCAAAGATGCAAAAATCGTGGAAAATTGCTATTATATGTGATTAATTGTGGATATACATATTTCATGTTTTTTCCTCGTCACAATTTCCAAATAAATCATCGACTTGTGATTTGATTGATTTTAACCCGATTTTTTGCGATTAAATGCGATTTTGATGTATATTTCTACATCATAGGGTTTACACACAAGTTTAATGTTTTTTTGATGGATTTCAAAGGGTTTTTTATTTTATTTTGTGTGTGACATATAATTTGTGCATGACTGAGTTTACGCAAGATGCTCTATATAACAAAGGTTATGGAAGCTGTCATCATGTAAAAATGTAGGATTGCTATCATACATGTTTGAAATGCATCTTATGTTGCTCTGGGGGGGGGGAAGTGAAACTTTGTTTTAGGTTCTAATTCTGTTAATCTCCTAAACCCCATACTCACTGCCAGGTGCACCTCACAACCCAATCTGCCACTTGAAATATCTCCTAAACACCATACTTACTGCTAGGTGCAACTCACAATCCAATCTGTCACTTGAAAATTCTGCACTCTTTTTGGAATGGTTTGTCACTAAAAACTGTTGTTTATTAGCTAACACACCTCTTTGTTTTTCAACTCGTTTGAAAGAAATGAAATTATTTAAATTTCTTTTTCCACTATTTTTTATATATTTTATAAATTATAAATATATAAATTTAAATATATAGTTGAAATTACAAGTATTTTAATATATATATACATTTACAACTTATGAATATATTGAATATTATATATTATATTAGAATTTAGTATTAAAAATATATATTTGAACCTGTACTCATAACACAGGCTTGGAACTCATACTTGTTACCATACTAGGACTAGCTACTTATGTTTTGTCATTGGTGTAAAGTCATTATACCTTGTTTGGAATTCTCTATTGATGTTTGTTGATATTCATTGTTTAGGTTAATTGTTTGCTACATTGGGTATAGACTCTTTGCCATTAAATAAATTTGTGTGAAGCATAATTGTGTGATTTAAATTTACTTAGCTATTCATTGACTTTGAATTAGGATCTTATCTATTTCTAATATTATTATTGAAAGCCATAATGATTTTATTATATTAATATTATATAATTATTAACAAAAAGAATTTTTTTTTGACATCAGTCAAACTCTGTAAGTGTGAAAGTGGAGCATTTTTTGAAAGGATTGGAGGAATCTTGGAGCTTGGTAAAAAACAATAAAATTATTAAAAATAGCATGCCCCATGAAAGTCTGTGAGGGGCACTACCTCTTGACCCCTTTGGAGGCATTGCCCCTAGAATCCGACGAGGGGCTTTGCCTATTGACCATGATAGGGGCTGCCACCTTGGATCCTTGCTCTCATTTTTATTTTCTTTCTATATCTTTATGCTATTAAAATGACATTAAATTTAAAGTAGTAGGTTTTCTCTCTTTTTAACTTTTTTTCTATGCTTTTGATAATTTGATTTTTTCCCCAAAACACTTTTGTTGTTAAAAATTTATATACATGTTTATGGCTAGTCAGACCACCCATTGTATCACTTCTTTCCGATTCTATTGTAACAATTGGTATCTAGAAGCAGCGTGCTCTGTGGAATCTTTTGGTTAACAGACTGCTTGCACCTTTAAGTAGCTGCATTGAGTGTCTCTTTCTTGGTAATTTCCATATTATGTTGCTTTTGTGTAATTGGAGACATTGCATACACTCCTGGAAAGAGAAAATACCTCAAATTCTAGCATATATTGTTTATAGACTATCTACTCTGTAAATTGAGAATTACACAATCATATCAATTGGTCCTTGTTTAACTCAATTCATCTTTAATGTCATACCATTTTCATCATCTCTCTTCTGCTCCACATCTCAACTGTAGGTTACTATGGGCAAATAGGTCACTTGTTTCATCTTAACTGTCATGTTTCTATTTGATTTGTAGTAGAAAATTTTGAACTTGCCATTAGAAAAATATGAAGCTCACTAATTGCTAACCACTAGGGATTGCATGAATGGAGAAGCCAGACTCTGCAGTCGAGGCCTGAGCCAAACCAGCTCAAAATAAAAAGAATAAAAAAAGTTAAAATTTCAGCCGTGAGGAGGATCTAAATCCAATGAATAATTATAATTATGCTCAACTTGGTGATGTGTTATGTAACTTCGAAAGAGTGTAGATGCAATACGAAACCATGTGAAAATAATAGCTGAATTTCCCCAAGCATATATGATGTTATTCCAAAGATTATTTGCTACAGATGTGAAAGTGTTCGTAAGCTTATGCAAATGATGATGGGAAAGAGAAACACCTCAAATTATGCTTACTAAAGTAAAGATTGTCTACTGGGCTACATCTTAAATGAATATAAAGAATCATACGAATTGGTCTTTGTTTAACATATTTCATTCATTTTCATCATCTCTCTTCCACTCTGCCCCACTGCAGATTGCTTTGTAATATCCCTTCCCAGATTTCTTTGTGATAATAACAGTTTGGAACATAAACAACAATATTCACTATATAACATAAACAGTCTTCACCAAACTATATCCATTATAAGCAATTAATTAAACTCAACCATACAAATGATATTTGAATACCAGCAGTAACTTATTGTTTATGATCCAATCTCTACAACAACGGGCATGTTATGACAGTCATTACAACAGCAACACACAGCATTAACAATCAATGCTCACATTAACTCACTGAACCTTCTTGCAAATCTGTGAAGCTCCAATGCACTCCCTGATTGAGAATGCCCTCAAGAACCAAAGGGTTTTTGTCTTCTGATTCCAGCAATCAATTGGTTTTCGGCCACTGATCAGAGTCTCCTATGAAGATTACTCGAATGCAAAGTACCCAGAAAATACATGATATCACCTCTCCATTACAATTGAAATGTTTTTTGGCTTTATATGCAACCCAACCAAAGATTAAACTAGTGGGCCAAGCCTCAAAATGGTGCCAAGTTCCAAATTTGAATCCACATGCTACATCACAGTTTGGCCTTACAGCCTTACAAACTTTCCCTCCGTCCTTGTATGACTGGGCATACGTTAGGCCACACCCTGATCCTTGACGTCTGATGGTTCCTTGGCATGCATCGGGCTGCATTCTTGATTGTTGACCTTTGATGCTTCCTTGTTACACATCAGGCCACACCCCCGATTCTCGGCTTTCGATGGTTCCTTGACATTCATTGGGCTGCACCCTCAATCCTTGACCTCCGATGGTTCTTTGGCATGCATCGGGCTGCACCCCCAATCCTCGATCTCCAGTGGTTTCTTGGGGCGCGTTGGGTGGCAACCCCAAACTCAGATGACTCTCTAAGTGAACAGTCTTTCTTCTGATTTTGAAAAAGGGGACATGAGATGCTTTGTGAAAATAGGTCACTTTCATTTCAACAATCATGTTTCTTTATATCTCAATAACGGGCTAACAATAGGCTTGCTTGGAGAATAAGGGAAGACAATGCAAGTCTTTAGGATTGGAAAAAATGGGTGATTTGAATATGCAGGGGACTGGGGTTATATAAAAAGGGAAAATTGATCTATGTCCCTATCCTTCTTTAATCAGAGGTGGTGTAGACACATGGTTTTCCCTAAAAACATATCCAGTGAAGAAAATGTTTCCTTTTCCTTGTAAAACGAGCACAAGTGGAGGAGGGCCTGGAGGGCCTGTTTTTGTTCTGTCTTGTAAGGTATTAGCAGATTAAGGGCCTGTTTTTTTTCTGTCTTGTAAGGTATTAGCAGATTGAAAACTTGCATCTAAATGGCTAAATTTGATTGCATTTTGAGGTACATTCTTGAATCTTTTACATTTACAAAATGCCTTCATTTTGATTTTTATCATGATTACTTTAATTTCCTAGTTCTAATTGGATTTGAAACTTCTTAAATTTTTGGTAATTTGAGGATTGTAGCTGCCATTTTGTGAATGCAATGCACACCTTGTATTCATGGAAGGCAAACTTTAGTGTTTTAAGTATGATTAGTTTAATTTGTGTCTGATTATATACAGGTGTGGGTAAAAGTTGCCTCCTCCTACGTTTTTCAGATGATTCTTTTACAACCAGTTTCATAACTACCATAGGGTATGCCATACTATTTTATTTTTCTTTAATTCCAAGTTTTCATTAGAATGGTTCAACCCTACTAATGAAGTCCACCTTGTCAGGATTGACTTTAAGATAAGGACTATTGAGCTTGATGGTAAGCGGATCAAATTGCAAATTTGGGACACTGCTGGTCAAGAGCGCTTCCGCACGATCACCACAGGTAGCTCTTTCATTTTCTAATAGGATTTGGTTGTTTTGATAAATTTATTGGGACCAGGAACACTTGTCTCAGGTTTTTCTATTCGTGTTTGGTGTTTATTCTACTCCTGATCTTGCCGGGCTGTGCAGCATACTATCGAGGTGCCATGGGCATTCTTCTAGTTTACGACGTCACTGATGAATCATCTTTCAATAGTATCCTTGTGATCAGATTGGTTCAATATCATTTTTGAGTTTTAGTACAAGATTTTAATGTGCTTTTTGCTTTATCTTTTGTTTTGATTTGGTAATTTGAAAAGTACTTTTTTTTTCTGATTTGAAAGATATTTGATTTGGATTGTTTATGTCAGTCTTTATTTGCTACTGTGATTTTTGATAGAGAAGTATGCTTATAAATGATCAAGAAGCTTTTTGGTATGCTATTTCATCCATAACTCTTCCTCTTAAGACATTCGGAACTGGATTAGGAACATTGAACAGCATGCATCTGACAATGTGAATAAGATATTAGTTGGTAACAAGGCTGATATGGATGAGAGCAAGAGAGTAAGTTGCTCATCTCTTTCTGGCCCGGCTGAATTACCTTGGGTGTCAATGCTGGACTTGATTGTACTGTTTCTTGTTGGAATTACGTGGCTTATTTTGATTAGTTATTATTGTTTCTTTATGACTGCCTCTTGATCAATGTTTCTTGGCAATATTAGGCTGTCCCAACTGCACGGGGCCAGGCACTTGCAGATGAGTTTGGCATCAAGTTTTTTGAAACTGTAAGAAAATAAATTTTCACGGCTTTTTATAAGCATCAAGTGTTTGTTTGTTATTTTGTTTTGGAACATCTGATTTGGACCTTTGACTTCAGAGCCGGATAGACTTGCTTTTGATGACATAACACTTAAGAAATCTTATTTCGTATGTGGTTGTAGAGTGCTAAAACAAACTTAAATGTGGAACAAGTTTTCTTTACAATTGCACGGGATATCAAACAAAGGCTTGCTGAGAGTGACTCCAAAGTTGAGGTAAATTCAATTTCAGCATTTTCTAGTTTCTGGATTGGTCTTCTGCCTTTTATAAATTGACTGTTTAAAAGTATTTTGCTGATAAGAGAAGTGGCACATATATTCTTTTATTTGCTTGCAGCCCCAGACCATCAAGATCAACAAACCAGACCCTACAAAAGGGCCAGGCAAAGCTGTAGAAAAACCAAGTTGCTGCACATCTTGAAATTGTACAAAATTATGTATTCAGCCTGTGTATAAACCGTGGCTTTGAATGTCAAGGGGCTGGTACAAATTAATGGGCTTGGGGATGATGGTTGCGTACCTATCATGCTGCCAATGTTTCAGCTGATGGCTGATGTTTTGAGAAATGTGAGTGGATTATTGATTGATATATACTGGTTCCATCATGCATTGATGTAGTATTGTTATGGCATGAAGGCGCACCTGAATCTGTCATCAATCACTTATTCTTTTTGTCGTCTCTTTTATTATTATTATTTTTTTTTCTAGATTCTTTTGAGCTGATTTACATTTCTACTACAGTGTAAGTTTCATGGTACCCATGTCTAGTGACACCCTAGTTAGGATTATTTTTGTACATGGATGTAGTGCTTTGTGGTTTTTGTTTAGAGCACTCCAGATTTAATATGAGAATGGAATTTTACAATGATTTTGTTCATTATTTAAACATTTCTAACCAATGTAAGTGTTATCTTATGAGGAGAGATATTTCCTGCATACGGGGAAAGATATTGATTTCTTCCTTTGCCTATTTTCTCAATATCAATCTTGAAGTTTTTTCGACAGTTCTTCATGGAAATGTTGTTTAAACATGTCAGAAATTTCTTTGCTCTATATTGCCAGTTTTGCTTCTGCCAAAGTATTTAATGTAGTGTCTGCAGTTATCTTCAATGTACTGTTAATATGTTTCAGAGACTTGCACCAGAATTTTTCATATGATTATCCTATTATGATGGAAACCATCAATAGGTCCTTTATTTAACGTATCGCTTTCAAGTTGCAATCAAATTAATGGTGAGGATTCGATTATTACATAAGATAATATATTGTTTAATATGAGAGTAACGTGCTAACAGGCTTTTGCTTTAACCTGGGCAACTGTGAATGCTTTTTAATCTGTGGAATCTCTAAAATGTGCTAGTTGCTTCTGGTTGGCTTTTAGCGTGGCTGTTTCTTTTAGTTATCTGTTCCCTAGTTTTTTGTAGGGAAAAATGCTTTTTGTGCAGGTCAAATTGAATTTAATTGGCTGATGAACAGGCCTGTTTTACAGTGTGCTAAGTCGTATTTTTGTGCCTTCTATAAATGTGCAACATTAATCATGCATCCATTGGATACCTACCGAATAAACCAATTGTCAGTGGTAGGTTAGTCAGATGGTTATTGCTCCTACAAGAGCTTGATATCGCAATAGTGGATAAACTAGAGAAGACCAATGTTGTAGAAAATTTTCTTTCCAGATTGACTATAACACCTAAATCTCTTATAGATGACACTCTTCTTGATGAACATTTGTTTGCACTTGTTATCATTAAAGATTGCACCTTTGCTGAGCTATTAACTCAGCAACCTAGTGTAAGATGGGATCATTTCTAGATTGTGAGTGACTTATGATGGAAATGAACCTCGAGAGGGTTGGCTCCCTTGGAGCTTCACCTAAATTGACTTAAACTAATGATGTTATTGAGGTGATGCACCAAATTGAGATTTGGACCTGTATTATTGCTATTGCTTACACGATTGAAAGGTTTTAGTATTAATGTATCATTGTATCATACGGAGACTCTAAATTTTCCATTTATAGAAGGAAAATCAGTAATTTATCACATCTAATGCCTATTTGAGCAAGGACACAACCTATTACCTAAACTAAATAAGTGTTTTCTTCTTGTAGATGTTAAAAGATGAGGCATATAAAGGAGGATTTACATTTAAATGTTAGGGAAATACATTTAAATAATTCACATACAACGAAACAACACATAAAAAAGGTAAAATGATGATTTTATTGATATAGGTGGTGTAACAAAGTAGGAAAAGTCTCAGAGTGTATTGATATTGCTTTAAAATGTTATCTCTGTTACAATCTACAAGACTATTTTTTGAGTTACAATACAATATCCTTTGTTGGAAAGAACTTTCTGAAGTTACAATGCAGAGTAAAAATTCTACAAGAACTGATTTCTACTACCCTAGGAATCCATCTTCATTACCCAACTGAGAGAGAATTTAGGACTTACTAGAAGAAAAGAAAAATCTAAAAAAGTTGGGTCATTATACTTTGGGTGCCTAGGGAGAGTGTTGATGATTTGTCTTCGATGCTTTGACATTGTCTAGCTTCCTCTAATTAGTGTGTTGTTAATTTGACTCCTAGGTCTTTGTAGGGTGTTGTGATGGTTCTCAGGTGCCAATGCGATCTTCAAATTGAATCAAAAGGTGTCTTGAACTACCTCTAAATTTTCGTACTCAACCCCAATATTCCTACTCCATGCTCTCAATCTACTCAACTACCTTTCTAAGGTTATAGGACATGCGTTCCACCTGATTTTGAAGTTGAAAAGGATTTGGGATTGAATTTGAAAGAAGTGGGTTATTTTAAGACCTCTCCATCTGCTCCAACTGAATCATTATAACTTGAAACTACCCTTTGAATGTATTCATACCTCTGAAAAGTTTTTAAACGTGTTAAAATCCCTCATAGCTCTGACCTTACATAAGGATAAGCTCTTTCAATATGGTCTTGTTGGTATGAAATATCATTGTGCATTGTTATGCCTCTTTCTTTTATTTTTCTCCCTTTATCTCACTTGCAATCTCTATGTTGACCGACCACCTTTTCATGCTTCATCACTTGCTCATGCTTTGTCAAAGGCAGAGTAATTAGTGACAAGTTTGAGGTGTTGTGTTTATTCATTACGAACTTACTATCATGCTTATCTTTATGATCATGCTCTTTGTGAAACTTGTGGACTTCACGCGTCTTACTACCTATGCTTTCTATTCAAGAGAACTATCCATCCTTTACTATACCCTCAACTTTTTCTATCGTCATCAACTACTTTGATGTACATACTGCTCCTTATATAACATTTGAAATGTTAACAACGAAGAATTGTGCCAAAGGAACACTATTCACTTAAATTATTAACAAAATTCATCAAGGACTGCTACTTAACAATGATTGTACTAATTAATAGAGGAAAATTATAGTCTCTTTTAACTTAGGTTCTCCCCTCGTACACTCTATCATGCATGCTTTTTCTTTTGATGAAATATGTGAGCATAATTATGAATTATCTCAAGGAGCCTAATCATGACAACTTTGATCCATACCCAAGCCAAAGAAAGAGGTAGCTAGGTGCTTCAAATATAACATTTAGCATTTAACAATCTAAGATATCTTCACTCTTGGACTATGTAATTCATCCCAAGGTTTCATGACTATCATTTCTTAACCAAACAACTGTCCATTGTCTTAACACATTCACGCCTTCCAATAGTCACATGACTATGATATGCCCTCATGAATTTGTGTTGGCACATTGGTCTTCTTCTTTCCATGCATAAGGTGTCTCATGGTTTGACTATGCACACCTATAACCCTATTATGGTAGGATTTTAACGGCATATGCTTTTTCTCTCTGTCATTCCAAAACTTGATGACTTTTACTTTGAGAACTTTACTATCAGTTGAACCTTATCATCTCTCCATATGTTCTATCATACTACCCTATGTTTATTTTGGTAATTATTGGAACATTGACACTATTATTGCATTACAAAATCACTTGTACTTTTCCCCAATAGGCTTGTGATATCATCTTCCTATGATTGTTTACTTGCATTTTATCATGGCTCACCCAATCATTATTTCATCCTTCTTGCCTATTGTGATTGTCACTTAAACTTTATTTCTTATATATTCTTAGGAACTTTGTTGGAACACTATTTTTACCTTGTAGGACTTTAGAATGTGCTTAGATGTATGTATACTAGTATTATCGTTTTATGAATACTGTCCTATTTGGATCTGACACTTATTTCTTTTCATGATTTATGGACTATCGTATTGAATTTCACTTGCTAGGTATTGTATGCTATTCTTGGTGTTTTCATCACATCATCGTCTTATTGAGCGTATTGACTGCCTTTCATGCATGTCCTTTCTCCTTTGTTGATGTTGACAAACCTCTTCCTAATCCTTAAGGATTGTCATGGTTTTTATCAAGAGGATATTTACCTAAAACTCAATGCATCAAAAGCTTGTCTAACTTCTCTTTAGACCATTCATGATGGTTGTCACTTTTGACTCATTATATTCTACCAACATTACAATGCACACATTACAATAAGAATTAGATCTACCAACATCTAGTTTTGGACCTCCTTCAAGCACTTAGAGTCAATGCACACATTACAATAAGAATTAGATCCAACACAAACCATTTCTAGCATTTGAATATGATATTTAAGCACCTCAAGACTCATGGGAGAGCATGATCGGTAGTGAGGAAGCAATTTAGGGGTAGTAATTAGGGAAAAGTAGATCATAATGGTTTGTGTTATATTATTTTGTAATAAGCCCATGGCGGCCTATGTGCTAGCATGTGGGGCCAATAGGCCCAATGTAAGTAACATATTAAGGCGTGTGGTCATGCAAGCTTTATGTTATGAACAATAAAATTCATATTTCTATTTTGCTTCCATTTTATGTTGTGTTTTTGTGCACGTGGTTTGGCTGCAAGGCTAATAGTCCATTTCAAACCCTCCAACCTTGACTGCATCAAGTGGTATCAGTGCAAGGTTCAAGTCCCGTGAAATTGTGTGTTTTGGAAGACCTTTTTGTGCAGACAAATTGTTGTCTGGAGGTAGGTTGTGGGTGTTGTCAACCAATGGTCGAAGTGAGGCAGTTGCAACCATTGTCGAACTGAGGTAGTCACACCCAAGCCGAAGGAAAGATGCTGCCCGGAAGAATGCCAACAATGACCAATGTTATTTGAAGGGTAGAAGAGATGATGGACATGATGGGAGCCATGAAGAACTGGCTACATGTTGTGGAGGAGGACCAAAGGAAGGGCATGAACCCAAGACGAGAAGAGGAGGGTGATGAAGAGAAGCCAAGGATACAAGATCAAGATGGGGATAGCCAAGAAGAAGAAGATTGAAAAGAGGCTTAGGATTGAAACTCTCAATCATGCTAGAAGGTTGAATTCAAAGGAGTTGATTGATTGGATAAATGAGAAGGAGTACTTCGAATATGAAGAGATTGAGGATCTAAAGAAAGTGATATTTTCTAAAACTAAGTTGAAGGGGCATGTTGCCATCTAGTGGAAGAAAGTACATCTAGCTAGGAACTAGAGAGGGAAAGAGCAGATCACAAAATGTGATAGGATGGTGATGAAATTGAAAGGTCAATTCATACTCATGGATTATGAGTTGAAACCGTTGAAGAAGCTTCAAAACTTGTGACAGAGAGAAGATGGTAAAGGAATACATCGAGGTGTTCCACAAGATGATCATCAGGACTTGAAATAGTGAAGTGGAAAGAGAGGAGGTGGTGCGATACATTAATGGCCTTAGAACCAACTTTTAGGAAGAATTAAGCGTAGTTTGGATGACCACCATGGAAGAATCTTACCATTTTGTATTGAAGGTAGGAGAAAAATGTCGAGAATTAGAAATCAGAGAGATCTAGAAAGATGAACACAACACACTAAAAGGAAACCTTACACTGAGAAAAACAAAGGAAGGAGCCCTTTTCAGAGGGAGGTGAGAAGGCCCAAAGAAGACTCCTATTGTGGCCAAAATGAAAGGGAGAATTATCATCATGTTGATGGATATTGGAGGAATGAGAGGAGATTTAACCATGGGTCATTTTGGGGAACTTGTTTTAAGTGTGGGGAAGTTGGACAACAAGATTTTGAATCCACAAGATAGATCACATGGATCCACAAGACATTTGGAAAAGGGAGAATAACTAGTCATAAGGAGAGCCTTGTTGCAAAAGGAGATCAAAGATGAAGTAACATAGAGGAGGAACTTGCTTTAGACCAAATGTAAGTCGGGAAGCAAGTGTCATAAGGTTATCATTGATAGCAGTAGTTAAGACAATTTGGTCTTAGAAGAGAGGGTTCAAAAGTTGAACTTGAAGAGGATTAAATACCCAAACCCATACTAGATTACTTGGATATAGGATGACCACAAAATTTTGGTGAGTGAGCAGTGCGTTATTAGTTTTCACATTTGTTCCTATAAGGATGAAGTATTGTGTGATATTCATGTTGATGAATGCTTGCCATTTATTGTTGGGGAGACCTTGGCAGTATGATAGAAGTGCCATACATGATGGAAGGAAGGACACTTACACAATAACCATGAATGGAAAGAAGCAGATATTGATTCAATTGGAAGAAGAACATAACAAACCAATGTGCGGTAGTGTGAGGATCTGTTTGGTGGATGGGATGAAGTTCCTAGATGGATTGAAGCATGAGAACACCTATTTTGCACTCATTCCTAGAAAATGCTGTTGGCTTGATGATGATTGTAATAAATTCATCATATGTTGTCATTGATGAAACACACACACACACATATGTTCATATTGTCTACTGGTGTAACTTCAAAGTTGTTTACACTACAACCAGTATACTAGAGGTTTATTTCTAACCGGTACTTGGTGACAACCGGTATATGCATAGGAGACAACCAGACAACCAATGGTTATACATAACTCGGCATCACAGGGAGATCCAACGAAGATTATCACAGGAGCATCAAGGATAACAGTTTATATGTTTAACTCCAACCAGTATTGATTGTTCCAATCGGTATTTGCTCATTATGTGATGAGTTATCCTCATCGACTAGATTTGGCGGTATTCTTGTGATGAGTTATGATCACTTGATCAGATACACTGCACCTAGGTAATTGTGTTATGATTTCTAGAGGCCGACATGAAATCTAAAATGTCTATATATTGACATCACAATGAATTATTTTTGTATGAGCGAAAGTCATATGTTATGTGCGAAGGCAGAAGTGTTTAGTCGCAGAGTATGTTGGTAAAGAGGAGTTAAGTGCACAGAACATGATATATACGAGCAAGTTGTGCTATTACTAGATCACATCACCTGTTGTTTTCTAACCACTGCAACTGTCAAATCCCCTAACTAGGTAAGCTCTAACAAACTTCATTGTTCAAATCCTCTAACCAGGTGATCCATTAGTTTGGATTTAGAAATCCTCCACTGAGGTTACTCCTTCCTGGGTACTACCTTTTATAGGGTATAGCTTTTAACTAAGCTTTGGGATCTTTAACAGGATTCGGTCCTAGCAGAGCATTTTTGTAGACCCTAACTGGTTAGTTATCTATTACTGTAGATAGTTAACTTGTGAGTCTCATCTCATCATGGTTTTTACCTATTTGGGTTTTCCACGTATAAACACTTGTGTTATGGTGGATGTTTTACTTATCGTGGATGTTGTTTTATCATTTTTGATTGTATGCATATTGTTTAACAAACTTGTTAAGTTTATCTACCGGTTAGTGTTTAAAGTAGTATCATTTTTGGTGTCACTGATTCACCCCCCCTTCTTCGTGCTTTACAAGTCCATCAAATGCAACATCAAGGATGCCAAAAACACCATCACAAAAGGAATGGAAATACTATAGAAGGAGGTTGCAGAGTTGCTTAAGGAATACTAAGACATTAGTGTCAGAGAATGTTTCAGAAGGATTTCCACAAGTCTAGAGTATCAACCATTACATAGACCTCCTACTAAGGGCAAGTTTTCCTAACCAAGCGGCACATCATATGATATTGGCAAAGAATGCATAACTGAGTAGACAAGTCCATGAGTTGTTGGAGATGGGATTGATCTAGGAGAGTATGAGCCCATGTACAATACCTTCCATCTTAGCACCAAAGAAGATGGAGAGTGGTGGATGTGTACCAACTCAAGATCTATCAATAAGATCCTAATTAAGTACCAGTTTCATTTTTCAAGGATGGATGACATAATGGATTGTTCGAGTGGAACAAGGTACTTCACCAAGATTTAACTCAAGAGAAAATGTCATTAAATCAGAATTCAGGAGGGAGATGAATGGAAGACTATGTTTAAGACCAATGAAGGATTGTATGAGTGGTTGGTCATTCCTTTTAGACTCACTAACACACCAAGCACATTCTTGTGGTTAATGAATGAAGTATTAAAGTAGTCCCTAGGTAAGTTTCTCATCATTTATCTCAAGTATATACTAATTTTTAGTAAGACATGGAAATAATATATCTGGTGATAGGCCAAAACTGGGGTAAGGAATAAACTGGATTCAACTTGGTCTATACGTGTCAATCCAAGAATCATAAGCGTGTGAAAGGTGTCGGGGTTTTATGCCACGAAGGGGTGAAAGTCGTGAGATGAGTGGTTATGAATGTAGCTATGAAAATAAACCTACAAAAAATCAAAATAATTCTACCATCAAGAATTGTCACTTCCTGGTGGCACTACGACAATAATCTGTGACAACAGTTTATTCTAGAATATAAATTCATTTTAATGACAAATCATTATAATCACAATTATAAAATATTAACCAATGTATAATTACAGAAAATGCTTAATCAATTTGCGATACTAATATCATAATTCTTAATTACTAAAATTAAACACAAAGCAATACAAATCAAAACAACACACATTATTGAAATAGAATTACAGAAATAAAAAATCACCAAGCGACCTATGAAGTGGGCCTTGCCTCCACAGTTCACCTGGTAATGGAATGAGAGCTTTTTTTCTACACCGAACTGATCATGCAAGTAATATTTATTAGAGAATAGAGTTTTTAAATCTGCATATAGAAAAGTCTACCTGGGGCTGATTTATATACAGCTCCAATAGGTAACAAATACATACAAATATAGATGATTAATTTGAGCCTACATCCAACCAACTAAATATTATTAGCTCACGTGAAACCTTAGTTTCTAGCCATACAATAAAAATGACTTTGTTGCAGCAGCAACTGGAAATAGGAAAGGACAAAATTTTGGTTGTCTCTACATAGCTCGCAAGTGCCTTTCTATCATAGGCATTTCTCCTCAATTTGATCCTTACTACCAACCACCATTGAGAGAAGTTGTTTGCTGACTTGGAGAAGGAATTTCGCAGGTGGAGAACAAGTATTATAAAGACAATGGAGTAACCAAATATTGCATCCATTGAATGAACTGCTATCTAAACAAATTTGTTCGTTGTTGTGGAAGGAGTCCAATTAAGCATACGTTGTTGCAGAAATGCAGATACCACAATGATTATGACAATAGAAGTCTATTGTGGCAATGCTGTAAGAAGGATTTGAGTGACATGAAGGTTCCTCTATAGAAAATGACAAGAAGTCTGCATTATACAATCTAATATTTATTTATTCACATGTTTTATTTAATAACTAAATTAAATATCACTCGTATGATATGGAATGGAAATGGAATGTGGGAATAAGTATGAAGACATATGAAATAGGCTAGAATATGTCATAAAATGGAACATAATTTTCTCTCATCATCTAGCACATTAGACAAGTGTTCTAATGGTTGAGGGAGGAGAAGTTATTGATCAACATCAAGAAGTGTAGTTTCATGAAGACAAAATTGGTTTACTTGAGATTTGTGATCTTTGTGGAAGAACTGAAGATGGACTTGGAGATGGTGCGAGAAATTATAGAATGGCCTACATTGATAGACATTGGGGAGGTAAGATATTTTTTTGTTTGGCCATTTTCTACCTGAAATTCATCAAGAATTTTAGCACCATTTGCTTACCAATAACAAAGACAATAAGGGGAGACCAAAAATAATTCAAGTGGAGATTTGGAGCACAAAATAGATTTGAATTGTTGAAGCAAAAGGTGATGACGCAACTGGTACTAGCCTTGCCAAATTTCAACAAAGTATTTTAGGTAGATTTTGATGCCAATGGCAATGCTATAGGAGCAGTCCTAAGCTAGAAAGGAAGGCCAATTGCTTATTTGAGTGAGAATTTGAATGGTGCTCAAAGAAGGTATTTAGTATACGATTAGGAGTTCTATGCCATAATTCAAGCATTGAAGAAATGAATACACTATTTATTGTCGAAGGAGTTTGTATTGTATACTGACCATCAAGCATTGTAGTATCTGAATAGTCAAGGCAAGTTGAACCAAAGGCATATGAGGTGGGTAGACGTCACACAAAGTTACACATTTATTCTCAAGAATCAGAGTAGGAAGTCAAATTGGGTTGCAAATGCACCGAGCATGAGAATAAACTTGATGATGCAGTTGAGGGTGGCAATCATGGGATTTGATGAATTAAAATATTTGTATGATTCTGACCCTAACTTTGTAGAGGTCTAGAAGGAAAGAAGGGATTTGGTTCCAACTGATAGAAGCAAGTGGATGGATTACTTCATTTAAAATGACATGTTGTTCAGGGGAAAGCAATTATGTATTCCTAGGAGTTCAATGAGGGAGAATCTAATCAAAGATAAGCATTCTAAAGGACTGTCAGGATATTTCAATATTGACAAGACTGTAGCCCTGGTGAGTGAGAATTTATTTTGGTCTCAACTCTACAAATATGTACAAGAATATAGAACCTATCAGGTAGCTAAGGGAGCTAGCCAAAATATTGGGTTGTATCAACCTCTTCCATTTTTGGAATGACCTTGGGAAGCTATCAATATGGATTTTGTGTTGGGATTACCAAGGACTCGGAGGGGACATGACTGCATATTTGTAGTAGTGGATCGATTCTCCAAGATGACACATTTAATTCTTGTAAGGAATACTCATGATGCGGCACACATTACTAACTTATTTTTCAAGAAGTGGTTAGGCTACACTAAGTACCAAATAGCATTGTTTCAAACTAGGATACCAAATTCACTTGATATTTTTGGAGGACAATACGGTTCAAAAGATGGAAATGAACTTGAAGTTTAACTCTACATCCCATTCACAAACTAATGGACAAACAAAGACAGTAAATAAAAGCTTGGGAAACGTAGATGTTTGGTGGGAAACAAAATTAGAAATTGGGATATGATCTTACCACATGTAGAATTTGCATACAACTTAGTGAACCAAAGTACTGAGAAGAAACCATTTGAAATCATTGGTAGAATGCATCATAAAGGAGTAGATTAGTTTGTTGAACATATGAAAATTGCCCACAAGGAACTCAAGTGACACTTGTAGGACATGAACAATAAGTATAAGGAATGGGTGGATACCAAGAGGAGTCAAAAGGAGTTTGCGATGTGAGATGAAGTAATGGTGCATCTTTTGAAGGAGAAGTTTCTACTAGGCACATATAGTAAATTGAAGAAGAAATTTGGACCTTGCAATCTATCATTTTGAAGTTTGATTCTGGGAACACTTATAAAGTGGAGTTACCTGAAGGCACTACAATATTGCCAATCTTCAACATTGCAAATCTTTATTAGTTTCATGGAACATGGATCAAGGAGGATGACACTAAGGAATCATTTAAAAAATAGATTCTGCAAATACTAAAGAAGTAGTTAGAACAAATATTGGATAACCAAACCATACGTAGTACCCGAAACAAGGAGTATAAGGAATACTTGGCCAAGTAGAAGAACAAGCCAACAAAAGATGCAACATTGATCTCAAAGGATGAAATTGAACAATTTGGAACACATTTGACAACATGTAGGGAACACTTTTCAAATAACCCTAGGGGTTTGATGTAGGTGCATCTTGGAGAACCTGAGACCAGACCCAAATGTTGAGATGTGCAAAAATTTCCCAAACCTTGTAGAGCCTGTATAACTTCTCACATTGTGGATATAGGGCTGAATGATATTTAGATGGGTTCACACCTATCCACATCTAGTTTTGGACCTCCTTCAAGCACTCAGAGCTGATGCACACATTACACCAACAATCGAACCTAGGAGGCTAACATGGAACATTTCTAGTGTTTGAATGTGATATTTAAGCACCTCAAGACTCATTGGAAATAATGATCAATAGCAAGGGAGTAGTTCAAGGGGAAATAGCTAGGGGAAGATAGATCTAAAAGGTTTCTATTATAGTATTTTCTCTATAATAAGCCCATGACAACTTGTGTGTTAGAAATCAAGATCTTAGGATACTAATATTTATAAACAAGATATAAAATAAATGCATTAAGAAACATACATCCATAAATTAACATATTTACACAAGATATACATGGCAAAAACTCTTCGGGTAAAAAACTCCATAAAACATCATTTTATTGAAACACTTACAAAATATAGTTTATGACAAAATAGACTAGACCCTGGGGATACTCCTCCAATACTTCCACATGACCAATAATACCTCTTGTGCATAGTGATATAACTCACTACAAATATCTAAATTCACACACCCTCAAAATGAGAGAGAGCCTCCTTAGATATAGGAGAAAGGGTGGCTTCGCTAGTCACACCTTTTCAATAATCCCCATTCATAATAATTAATAATCTAATAGTTATTAGATTATAATTATTTTAAATGAGATATGCTTAATTAATCATATAAAATATAATATTTTGTAACCTTATATTAGAAGATTATATAAATGTTATAAGGGTATTGTTCGGAAATAAACAGGTTCAATATCAAAGATTGTGAAAATCAATCTCTATCTAATAAACTGATCAAATGATGAGATTAAAGGTTTGGATAACATCATCATGAAATCTGAAACTCATATGCAAATCTAAAAGTTAAGTTGCCTATATTGTGGACAACCCACAAATAGATCCCTCTTTATGATGCCAAAAATCAACCTATTAACCATGTTTAATAAACCTATCTTATGTGAAGATAGAACAACAATAAATAATTATTTAACATGATCATGAGAAATCATCAATAAGGCCTAAATCAACAACATAAAATAAAATATCAAGTTGTTATCTAACGTATTCCGATGAAGACGAAGACTCCCGCAGTCCCTGCAGTTCCCGCCTAGGCATTTTCAAACTGCCCTGTGTTTGCGATTGCTAATGGCGCTTCTACTGGTGTGGGTAACGATGGGGGTGACTCGGCACCATTGACAACTCCCGCAGCCCCTGCCGTTCCCGCCCAGGCATTCTGCCTTGCGTTTGCGAATGCTAATGGCACTCCTGCTGGTGTGGGTAGCGATGGCTCTGTTCCGGTTTTGGACTTAGACGCCCTAGCTGCTGCTGCTAATGCTCAGGTCATTGGTGACTCTCCTTGTACTGATGGGGCTCCTAACGACCCTCCTACGACTGCTAATGGTCTACCCAGACCTCCTTTTGCTAGGAACCGTAGCTTTGCTCATGTGGCTAGATCTGCCCATCTTTCCAAGGGGGTTCGTCCTCTTCCTTGTGCCAAGACTTCTCCTGTTGTGGTCTGTGGCCAGGAGGTTGTGGAGAATATCGATTTCTACCAACATAGTGCTTTGGTTTGTAGATTTGCTAGGTTTTGGCCTTCCCTTCCTGACCTTCATCATTGGGTGAGTGTTTCTTGGAAGCCTTTAGTTGTTTATGGCATTGAGCTTTTCCTGTCTGCTAAAGGTTTTTTCATTGCTTCTTTTGCCTCTACTCTTGACCGTGATTTGGTGCTGGGAAAGTTGTGGTCTTGGGGGGATCACTCTCTCTCCATTAAGCCCTGGTCTCCTTCCTTCAACCCCCTTACTGAATCTCTTTCTATTCGTCCGGTTTGGGTTCGCCTCCCCAATCTCCCCCTCCATTTCTGGGAGTCTTCTTGCTTTGAGGCTATCGGTAACTCCATTGGCAGTTTCCTGAAGGTTGATGATGCAACGACATCCATGGGTCACTCTACCTTTGCTCGCCTATTGATTGACATTGACACATCTATAGCCCTCCCCAGGGATGTGGTGCTTATGGTCGGGGATAAGCCTTGGGCTCAACCGCTGGATTATGAGGGCCTCCCCTTTCGCTGTCGACGATGCTTCTCAACGGGACACTTGGCTTCAGCCTTCTCTCTCTCCCGCCGCAGAGGCACTGCTACTTGGTGGAAGGATGCTACTGAAGATCACTTGACAATTAATGCTTCTGACTCTATCTCGGTTGAGTCCTCTCAAGATGAGGTGCCCCTTACTACTGATGATGCCTTTACTGAGGCTACTACTATGGTAGACTCTTCCATCCCCTTGGCTCCTACACCTGTTGCTCCTGATCCTCAGCTTTGCTTGTCCACTGGCAATTCTGTCCTTCTTCAACAACAGTCTGCTATGTCTCTACAACGTCAGGCTGCTAGTGTTTTGTTGTAGCAGTCTGATAGTGTATCTGCGGGGTCTCCCCCACCTGATTTGTCTTTGAATATTCCTAATGATAGTGTCGCCTGGACGGTTGTGTGTCGCAGGCAGAAAGGAAAATCTTCCCCCCTTTGTCAAGGTGTGGACCCTCCCCACTCTTGAGCTGGGTTGGTTTGTCAATGGTTTGACAGTGGGTTTGTTTGCCCTGTCTAACCTTGTGTGTTTGGGGTTTTCACCCTTTCTTGGTTCCTCCTTTTCAGTTTTCCGTTCAGCTTTGTATTGGGTCAGCGCCCTTGTTATCGCTATTTTTTTATTATCAAAAACAACATAAAATCTACAAGATTTTGTTATTCTTAGAGGATCCGGTTAATACTGAGAAGGGGGGGGTGAATCAATATTAACAAAAACTGAAACTTTCAACACCAAAACAAACTTATCTCAGATCTGAAACCATTCAACACTTAAACCAATTCTTCACAACAAATTTCCTTATCAGATCTAGATAATCATTTCCACTTATGCAAACTTATTAATCAGATTAGCCATCAACTCAACTTCAGATCAATAAACACTATTACCAACTTATTAACTGATCAGAATGCTTCATCAACCATTTAACCATCAATACCGGTAACCACTTTAAGATCTTTGATAAGCAAACACAAACTATCTTAACTGATAATCGGAAATAAAACATGAACATCACAAGAAAAATATTCCACACATGAACACCATGATTTTCACGTGGAAACTCAAATAGGGAAAAACTATGGTGGGAATTGGTACCCACAAATATTTTGCACTCTTTTGGAATGCACCCGGTTAGGAGAAAAGCCTGGTTATAAGCTTACAATGATGCCCTATTAGGAGTCACCCGGTTAAGGGATTTACCTCAACCCTGTTAGGAGCTTTGATATGTTAGGATCAACCTCGCAAGAGGATTTAGAACTCAAATATTGAGTCACCCTGTTAGGGGATTTTACAATGTGAGACCTGTTAGGACCTACCCGGTTAAGGGATTTTAGCTGCTGTAATTGTTAGAGAACAACAATGAATGATATGTGTATAACACTCAATTGCTTGCTTGATCAGATCCAATTAAGTTCTAAGTTTGCATCTCTTTGGCAGATATTCTCACACACCCTGGTTCGGCTTCACACATTTCTCAAAATCACCGACACTTCAAAACATCAACCTTACAGACATAAATAACCTTTACAACTAGGTCAGCATCAAAACCCTAAGACTTACTACATAGATCATCACAGATCTTTACAACTCATTAAAAATCATCATATGGATCATTACAATCAATTACAAATCAATATCAGCCGTTGAATGATCATAAATTGTCACAACAAGAAGATCTGGTACAAAGTCAAACCCTTAGCTCATTCTGCTAAAGACTTTGCACATTCCCAAGAAATTCGCTCTCCAAACGTGCCAAAACATCTTTCAAACACATCACGCAGTTTGTTCTGTGTTATCATCAACACGCAAACTTGATGTAGATCACCGCCAAACCAAAAATCATTACCGGTCAAGAGAATTCTTTACCGATCCTTAAACCTTTCTTAAACCTTGGCAAAACCTCAACCAAAATTCAAAACATGCCTTCTAGTAACCATCATAGGATACAGTTCCAGTTACATACTCAAATCCATCATAAAATCTTATGTTTCAAACCACAAGTCACCAAACATCACCAATCACCTGATTCCATCAAAACTTATCTGCTTTACCGATTAAGGTCCTAATTCCCAGTCTTGCTGATAAACGCTATCAAACTGTCAAACTCTAACTCCGGTAGACCAAATCACTTAGCCAACAAGTCAATCATCGAAAACCATATGTAAACATCATCAAACATCTGTTGACCCTGGTTGCCATCAATGACAACACAAATAACTGATCATGTCATCTTTCCTCTACCGATACAGTCATCCATCATCATCTCATCTTCATCAGTTATGCCAAACATTCCAACAATCTCCCCCTTTGGCTTTGATGGCAACACTAAACATCAACATACTCAACTCATACTGTTCCACTCTGATCTGGACTTTCTCTCCAACTCTTCTCTTCTTTGCTGCACCTCATCTACTAGTTACAGTTTATCTTCTCCTCCTGATCATATGTCTTCTCTTATGACTAATCATATTTCTTCTCCCCCTTTGACATTAATTCCAAAGGTTCATAAGCATCACAAATCATCAAATATGTTGCTGCTGCTGTTGTCTTCAACATGTCTGCAAACTCATCTAAGCTGCCCCCCCCTGTGGAGTAGCTTGCATCTCATTAATCCAAAGTGAAAAATAGTCATGAAGCCTGTTGGATTGATGCATCCTGCATTCTATTTCTTTTTGAGTAGGGGTCTGACCCCTAATTTACCTCTGAGATACTCAAAGGTTGTCTTCGACAATGGTTTTGTAAAAGTGGCTGCTAGCTGCTCTTTGCTTGTCACATACTCCATTCTGACTTGTTTTTCTTGAACTCTTTCCCTTAGAAAATGATATTTCAATTCTATGTGCTTTGTTGTGGCATGTAACAAAGGATTTTTTGAAATATTAATTGCACTAGTATTATCACAGTAAATTGTTACTGGTTCAGACATATCAAATATGAATCCTTCAAGCACACGTCTCATCCAGATTGCTTGCGTGCAATTAATTGATGCTGCAACATACTCTGCCTCTGCTATTGACTGAGAAACACAAGTTTGCTTCTTACTTGTCCAAGCAACCAATCTGCCTCCAAGAAGAAAAGCTCCACTGGTAGTGCTTTTTCGGTCATCAACATTACCTTCCCAATCTGCATCAGTAAACACATTCAAAGAAAATTTTCCTTTATAAGGATACCATAAACCATAATCTAATGTGCCTTTCAGATACCAAAATATCCTTTTCATTGCTACCAAGTGAGTCTCCTTGGGATCCTTTTGAAATCTAGCAACCAATCCAACAACATTTGCAATATCTGGTCTGCTATGAACGACATAATGCAATTTACCAATCATAGACTTGTATTCTTTCTCATCAACAGATGGTGAATCATCTTGTTTAGACAACTTGCAGCCTATCACCATCGGAGTACCAACCAGTTTACAATCCTCCATGCCAAATGTTTTCAACACCTCTTTTACATACTTATTCTGACAGATAAAAATTCCACCATCCAATTGCCGGACCTGCAACCCAATGAAAAATTTAATTACACCAATAAGAGATATCTCAAATTCCTTTTTCATCTCCTCAACAAAATCCATGAATAAGTCATCATTACCACCAAAAATCATGTCATCCACAAATACTTCAACTATCAATACTTTCTCTCCATCAATCTTTAGATATATGTTACTGTCCTCACTGGTAAGTTGGAATCCTATCTTGATCAGGTGTGCATGCAACCTTTCAAACCATGCTCTCGGTGCTTGCTTCAATCCATATAGCACCTTATGTAGTTTGCAAACCATATCTTTTTCTTCAGATGGAGCAAATCCATCTGGTTGTTCTATGTATACTTCTTCTTCAAGGATGCCATTAAGAAAAGCTGATTTAACATCTATCTGATAGACTTTAAATTCTTTAAATGCAACATAAGCAAGTAGCATTCTTACTCCTTCCAATCTCGCCACAGGTGCAAAGGTTTCACCATAATCTTCTCCTTCTTCTTGTGCATAGCCTTTGCAAACCAATATTGCTTTATTTCTCACAACCTTGCTTTCTTCATTTAACTTGTTTCTAAAGACCCATTTAGTTCCAATCATATTCTTGTCTTCCGGTTTGGGAACAAGTGTCCATGTCTTGTTCTTCTCTATTTTATCCAACTCCTCATTCATTGCATTAATCCAGTCATCATCCTTTAATGCCTCTTTTATTGCTTTTGGCTCAATAGTAGAAATCAGACAAGAATTTTCTCTGATTTTCCTCCTTGTTTGTACTCCAACATTTTTATCTCCAATTATTTGTTCTTTTGAGTGATTTAGCCTGACATACCTTGGAATAACCATTTCCGGTGTTGTGCTTCTTGCTTCATGTTCTTCATCGCTCTCTACATTTACCAGTTGGACCTATTTGTGCAATATTTTGCTCATCAGTCTTCTGCACTTCTAGTTCTATAAACACAAGTCTTTCTTCATCTTTCTCAGGCTCAGATCTGCTGGTCTCTCCATATTTCTGAGAGAGTTCATCTATCTTCACATTAACACTCTCAATGATCTTCTTAGTTCTCTTGTTATAACATTCTGTAGACACCTAAAAGTTGCACAATGAATTAAGTGAATTTTATTCATTTAATTATTCTTAATTCTTCTAATTAATTAAATTAAGATTTAATTAATATCCTTATTCTTCTAATCGCCTATTAATTAAATTAAGAGTTAATTAATATACCCTTCTTCTAGCTAAGCCATTTAATTAAATCCCCCTTCTAGCCCATTTAATTAAATCCCCCCCACTTGCAAAATCCTACAAATGCAAATTTGCAACCACAATTGAAATAAATTAATTTTATTTTAATTAAATTCTATTTTGCTCACCCACTTGCATTTTCCTACATCTCCCACTTGCATCCTAAACCCTATTCCTAATTTCTTCTAGAATCCATCTAATCCTAATCAATTAGTCCAAACCCATTCATTATCCCCTTTCCCTAAATTTGAGGAGGTCACTTCTCAAATTTGGACTAAAGTCTTCAAAAGGCATTAAAGCCTTTATCCATTCAACAAGCTAACCTCTTGAATACCCCCAAATTTGGAAGGACTCTTACAAATTTATCCCCAAAGTCTTCAAACCATTAATGGTTAACTAACCCTTAGTGGCATGGTTAGAGACTTTTTTACTAACTTAACCTCCATCTAACCCAGGGGTCTCATCAAGCATTCATTGCTTTGACCATGGTTATCCCTTTAACCTTTGCACAAGAGTTTACCCCTTGGATAAAAGCTTTATCCATTGGATAACCCTAACCTAACGTTAACCCTTACCTCCTAAGGTAACCATAAGGTCTTCTCAAGCATTTAATGCTTCTTTCATCACCTCTCAACCAGTCTTATTTTGACATTTGTCACCATTTCATTAGTGAAAATTGTAAACATGGATTGATAACTTTCAATCCCGACCCTTGATTAACTCCTTCAATCTTGACCATCCATTGCCCTATTTTCACTATAAATAGAGCTCTCATTCCTCCATTTTAAGGATCCATGAAAGCTTTTAGTATCTCATTTATGCTCAAATCATCAATACATCTAGCTTCTCTTTGTAATAGGAATTAATCTAATAATCACTTTAGAGTATTTCCTTTATCATTAGCTTAAATCATTAACTAGTATATCATGTTAGGATAGTATTGCTACTAATCTTGTCATCTTATAATCTAGTTTATTGCATTTGTAGGATCATGCATGGATATGATGTATTTCATAATTTAAATCAATAATAAGCATCCCTCGTTCTTGCATTCGTCATCCCTAAGCCACTTTGCTTAGTGATCCGAGAGAAAAGGCATTGGCTTGAGGGACCTTGTGAGATAGAGAACCATGGAACCAACCTTGGGAAGTTGAGTCATTCCTCATGACTCCATAACTTGCATTGAGAAGTCCTATGGGTGTGTGAACAAGCCTCTTTGAGACTGCATTTTCGCATTTTGAGTTTCATCGCCCCGCTTTCCCGCACACACATTCAAATGCCTTACTCTTTGTAGAGTAACCAAAAAAAATGCCTTCATCACACTTAGCATCAAACTTTTCAGTGTAATCATCTCTCTTAATATAACATTTACTCCCAATTTTTTTGAAATAACTTACACTGGGAGTCTTTCCATGCCATAATTCATAAGGTGTTTTGTTATTACCTTTTTTTGACAGGTACCCAGTTCAAAGTATAAACAACAGTGCTGAATGATTTTCTCCAAAACATCTTCGGTACTTCACCTTGAATCATCATGGTTCTAGCAGCTTCAACAACTGTTCTATTCATTCTCTTTGCTATCCCATTCTGTTGTGGAGTTCTAGGAGCTGACATCTGCCTCTTAATTCCTTGTTCATCACAGAACTTCACAAACTCATCAGAAGTAAATTCACCTCCCTAGTCAGATCTCAAGCATTTTAGATTCTTCCCGGTATCTTTCTCAACAAGAGATTTAAATGATTTAAACTTACTGAATGCCTCAAAATTTTCTCTCAGAAAAGTTACCATCATTTTGGAATAAGCATCAATAAAGATCATAAAATACTTATCACCAAAATATCTCTTAGTCCTCATAGGACTACAAAGATCAATATGACCCAAATCAATAATATTCGCTGAAGAGAAAGACTTACTCTTAAAAGATACCGAGGTCATCTTACCCATTTGACAATCCTTGCATTACACATTGTCCGGTTTCACAAGCTCGGGAAAACCTATCACAATACTTGACTTACTAACTTTAATCAAATTGTCAAAATTGATATGACAAAATCTCTTGTGCCACAACCAGTTGTCTTCAATCTTCACCACCAAACAATCATTTACATTAGTATTCAAATGAAATAGGTTACCTCTAGTCTACTTCCCAGTAACAATCAATTCTCCATTATTTCCAAGAATCCTGCACACTCCACTTTTGAATTCAAGTAGATATACCTTATCATTAAGTTGTCCAATAGTCAAGAGGTTATGTTTTAGTCCTTCAACCCAAAAGAAATCATCTGCATTACTCTTCCCATTTAATGAAATTTATCCTTTACCTTTAACCTTGGAACGAGAGTTATTACCAAATCTTACAACACCTCCATCAAACTCTTCAAGGGATAAGAACTTACTTTTTTCACTGGTCCTATGGTGTGAGAAACCACTATCTATTATCCATTCATCGCTATTATCCATATGAGACACCAAAGCCTTCTCATCAGTCAGATCCTCCTTCACAACAACAAACACTATCTCCTCATTTCCATCTTCTTTCGATTCATGATCGGTCACACCTTAATCCACTACAACATGACAATGTTTCTTGCTTTTTCCTTTGAATCTCCTAAACTTCTCTTTCTTATCAGTGTTAGGGCAGTTAGCAGCTATGTGTCCAATTTTACTACAAGAGAAACACTTCAAGGGTAATTTACCTTTATATTTACTTGGTCCTCTAGGGAATCTTTTAGCCAGTAATGCCTCAAGTTCCATCAGATGATCTTCATCATCTCCATCACCTTTGCTACCGCCATGACTAGATCTGCAGTCATGATTATGACAAACATCTTTTCCTTTCCTTGCTGATGTACCAGTTATAGAAGCCTTAAAAGCAGATTCAGAGGGTTTGGAAACACTATTATCAAAACTGTTTAGTTCAAATGCAGTTAACTTTCCAATTAGAGAATCAACAATGACTTTATCTTTTGAAATGGATCTTAGTTCTTGAATAGAAGACACTCTGATAGAATACTGAGGTAAAAGAGTTCCAAGCATTTTACTAAAAACAATATCATCTTCAATCTTACCTTTGACACTCTTTATACCACCTACAACTTCCTTAATCCTTTGTCCATATTGAGCTATGTTGTCACCGTCAACCATTTTCATATCATCAAATTTTCCTCTCAAACTCTCTTGCTTTTCTCTTTGTACATGTTCATCTCCTCCATAAATTAAATTAAATTTCTCCCTACCTCATTTGCAGTTTCTAATCCATGAACATCAATATACTCAGAGTCAGACAAAGTACTTATAATTGCTTCAAGAGCCTGAATGTTTTCCTGCTATTCTTTGAGTTAGTCTAGTGTCAAGGGGCTGGTAGTAGGAGAAACATACTTGGTTATTACATGATTCCAATATTGTGAACCCATTCCTTTAATGTAGATCTTCATCTGATCCCTCCATATCTGGTAGTTGTCTTTGGTGAACTTGGGACCCTCCTTCTTCATCATCTTTCACATAATGTTTTCCTCAAGCTGTTAGGCTTTCTGCACATAGAGGACCAATGCTCTAATACTAATTGTTAATCTTAGAGGATCCAGTTAATACTGAGAGGGGGAGGGGGGGTGAATCAATATTAACAAAAACTAAAACTTTCAACACCAAAACAAACTTATCTCAGATCTGAAACCATTCAACACTTAAACCAATTCTTCATAAAAAATTTCCTTATCAGATCTGGATAATCATTTCTAGTTATGAAAACTTATTAATTGGATTAGCCATCAACTCAAATTCAAATCAACAAACACTATTACCATTTTATTAACTAACTAGAATGCTTCATCAACCATTCAACCATCAATACCGATAACCACTTTAAGATCTTTGATAAGAAAACATAAACTGTCTTAACCGATAATCAGAAATAAAACATGAACATCACAAGAAAAGCATTCCACACATGAACACCACGATTTTCACGTGGAAACCCAAATAGGGAAAAATGACAGTGGGAATTAGTACCCACAAATATTTTGCACTCTTTTGGAATGCACCTTGTTAGGAGCCAAGACCGGTTATAAGCTTACAATGATGCCCTGTTAGGAGTAGACCCTGTTAGGAGGCACTCAGTTAAGGGATTTACCTAAGCCCTGTTAGGAGTTTTGATTTGTTGGGATCAACCTCACAAGAGGATTTAGAACTTAGATATTGAGTCACCCTGTTAGGTAATTTTACAATGTGAGGCCTATTAGGACCTACCTGGTTAAGGGATTTTAGCTATTGTGATTGTTAGAGAACAACAGTGAATGATCTATGTATAGAACTCAACTGCTTGCTTGATCAGATCCAATTAAGTTCTAAGTCTGCATCTCTCTGGCAGATCTTCTCACACACCCTGGTTTGGCTTCAAACACTTCTCAAAATCACCAAAACTTCAAAACATCAACCTTATCGACATAAATAACCTTTACAACTAGGTCGCTATCAAAACCCTAAGACTTACTATATAGATCATCACAGATCTTTACAACTCATTATAGGTCATCATATGGAACATTACAATCAAATCAATATCAGCCATTGAATGATCATAAATCATCACAGTAAGTTGATTTGGTACAAAGTCAAACCCTTAGCTCATTTCGCTAAGCACTTTGCACATTCCCAAAAAATTCTCTCTCCAAATGCGCCAAAACATATTTTGGAGACATCATGTGGTTTGTGCCATGTTATCATCAACACGTGAACTTGATGTAGATCACCGCCAAACAAAAAATCATTACCAGTTAAGAGAATTCTTTACCGGTCCTTAAACCTTTCTTAAACTTTAGCAAAAACTCAACAAAAATTCAAAACATGCCTTCCAGTAACCATCATAGGATGCGGTTCCAATTACATACTCAAATCCATCATAAAAGCTTATGTTTCAAACCACAAGTCACCAAACATCACCAATCACCCAATTCCATCAAAACTTATCCGCTTTACCGGTTAAGGTCCTAATTCCTAGTCTTGTTGGTAAAAGCTATCAAACTGTCAAACTCTAACTCTGGTAGACCAAATCACTTAGCCAAAAAGTCAATCATCGAAAACCATCTGTAAACATCATCAAAATTAGTTGACCCTAGTTTCCATCAATGACAACACAAATAACTGATCATGTCATCTTTCCTTTACCAGTACAATAATCCATCATCATCTCATCTTCATCATTTATGCCAAACATGGCAACATATTTATGTGGAGAAACCCTTGTGAGAAAAAACTCCACCAAGAAGAGAGGACAAGCTTGTATTAACAACAATAAAAGTTCTTACAATACAATCACTTCCATTATCTTCTATGCCTCCACCATAGCAACACCTATGTACATGTGAACAACCTCCTTATGCCTCCCATTTGTCATTTGTTCATGTAGAGAAATCTACATTAAATTGTTCTACTTAGTTCTACGCCCAAAAGACTATATTTATAGAATGACAAGAGCTCCAAAACCACCAATAAAGGTTCCCAAATAAGACTTTTAATTCCTCATAACCACAACCCTTAGAATGCCTTCATGAAACTTGAAAATACATCAATTTAGTTTCCAATGCCTTCCCTCCAACATGGACACCTATAATTGCAAGATAAACATTACATTAAATGCAATAAATGACGAGAAACCAAGAGAAACTCCTTGCCTCTTCCATGCTCCCACTTGAAGCCTATAGATCCCTCTTTTCCCACTTTCTTTGTCATTAAATATCTTATTATAGGTATCCATTAGTGGGTAAAGTAATATTAAATAATTGTATTTACAACCCACTTAAACCACTGCTAGTGAAAACCATCACCCATTATGAATGCATTACAAACAATGGTGAGAATTAAATATTACAAATTATTTTTCCAATACATTCTAAGTGCCTTAGGACACTTTCCAAGAATTTTGGAACCATGCCATAGGATTTATAAGGTAGATGTCACCTTAATCCTAATAGGTATGACCCCTAATAACATTATGTTCTAACACTGTGCACTAGCATGAGTGACCAATGGGCCAATGTGCCAAATGTAACTAGTATGTGAAGGCTTGTGATCATGTAAGATTTCTATTATGATCAATAAAATTCATATTTATAATCCACTTTCATTTTTAGTTGTGTTTTTGTGTGTGTAGTTGGATGCAAGGCTAGACAATCCATTTCAAAGCCTCCAATTTTGACTGCATCACTTCACAATGACTATAATGCTTGGCCCTTTTGGCTTGAAAAAGCATAAATATGCCCAAAAATGAAGGAAAAAGAATAACGTACAACAATATTATTGGTTTAACTAATCTACTAAGTTATTCTTCTTTGTACATGCATATCACTAGTAAATTTTATCTAGCTTTTTGACTGCCAAACATCTACCTATAGGGCTCTCAAAACTATGGTTCCTTGTCTTCCCACTATCATTCTCTTATCCGTATATGTTGATACTATTATTGATGTTATTCATTGTCCCTTAGTAACTCTCTATAATTTAAAGGTCCATTCCTTTATACATAACACTATAATCAAACTTATTGGCAAACCATTTAACATTGCATCTCTTACAAAATTGTCATCAATGTGATATCATCTTCATTCTACCTTTGAAGGTGGCCTTCACACTCTCTATCCATTTTTTACTATCAAATAGGCTTTTAACATCATACATATACTTTTTATGAGAGACCCCTATAGAGATTGGCTTTAGTATTCATGAAGCACGAGTACTCTTGTCTCTATGCTTCCAAGAGGACAATAATAAGGGTTTAATAGAGATTTTGACAGATTGTTACATCATCTAATAAAGTGAGTAAATATAATAATCTGATGGAGACTTCTTGTCAAAGACCTAAGATCTCAAGAGCATTGTTCACTTAATTTTGGTCCATGACACCATCTTCTCCAACATTCTCTCTAGCCTTTCTAATAGATCACAAGGACTATCATTATGTCTCATAAATTAATATTCATAGGATACTATTTATAGTAGATAAAAAACCCCTTTTGTTATAGTGTATTGTGTTCTTGTAGGGGATATAATGAATTCTATTTAAACACTTCTCTCTTTGTCATTATGTGTTGGTTTCTTCATGTGATTTAATTTCTGTCTCTCCATCACTCAAGGAGATCGACCGTATCACTGAATCTATACACATGCATTTAATCATAAGTCATATCTAATATATGTTTATTAATGGTAACACAAAAAATATCTTAAGCAAAGGTTACAGGTCAATAAACATGAAAAATCCTCAAAACTTGAAAGCATTCTAAAACTTTGTCTATTTCTTTATAACATAGTCATGACATATGATATTTTCTTCCATCCTTATGGCTCTACAACCATGTCACATCAACTTTCCCAAACATCAACACAAAAAAACCTTATCATAGGGCTTAATCAAGTATAGTTTTATTAGAAAGGGTATACATAGATGTGAAAAGGTTTTAACCTTTGAAATAAGAAAGACCATGAGAGTTTCTAAATAATATCTTAACTTCCATATACTATTCAACAAAATTTTAATTTTAGAAACTACCCTTCTTCATTCGATGATCAAGAAAATGGTGTGGAAACTTTATAAACATAGTGACAATGGTTAATATTCATCTTTTGAAAACAAAATAAGAATTTTGTGGAGTATATCCATAGACTTGTAATTTACTTGAGTTCTCAAAGTGCATGCTTCCTTGCTAAGGAGGAATGGTGACTCTTACCAACCTTTTCAATGATTTCAATGAACCTCAAACATCTCACACTATATAGAAATATCTCCTAGACAACATTGTATCATTCTTCAACTACTAAAATATAACAACTAAAGGACAAACCATAGGAAGGTCAACTTAAGATATCTTAACTTTTCTTTGCAAAAATTTCTCTCTCAAAACATCCATGAGCATCTTTCATCTCTTATGGAAATTTTTTCCTTTCGTAACTAGGCTAAATATTGACCATGCCATTAAAAAAAACCATAGACCACCATTTATTAATCCAAAGGTATAATCTTGTCATTTTAGTATTCGATTTCAGATTTAGTCTCTACCCTACTAGGGGTAAGATCTCTTTTCTAATAAATCATTGTTGTAGTAGAGGTTAACACCTATTTAGGGTTTGACTTAGGTAAGCTCTTATACAACACAAACATTTTTACCTCTTCTCTATGTGTAGGTTACAAAACTGATAGTATAAAGTTGTTGATTTGCAGAGAGTAGACTAAGACATATAGTTCCAAACTTTGAACAAACAAAAACCGTAGGTCTATGCTGATTAGCACATGTAACCAACACTTTTTAGCTAAATTTTAGAGAGAATGATCTACAAAGAATTCTCATCTAGAATCTTAAGTTTAAGTTGACAAAAGCACCTTTAGGTCTATGAAACCTAGAACACTTGACTAACACTTCCATCTCTAGAGTTTAGGGATAGGTCCCTTTTTGTACCTCGTTTCTTCATTTGTACTTCTATGTTAAATTTTGTTTTGTTTCTATCTATTTGTACTAATTTTTTTTTTCATTATTTTCCCTAGTCATTTCAGATTCTTATCAAATCATATCAAACACAAAAAGAGAAAATAATCATACACAACATCCAACTATCTTTTTGGATTGGTGTTGGATCTTGGTGGCTATTTACTCCGATGAATGATATTGATTTGAATCCTAGTTTATGTCTCTAGGATAAGGGTCCTTTTTCAATATATTTCATTTTGGTGAACCCAACATGACTTACACTTGCATTAATTATGATTTTCAAGTTTTAGATTTGATTTTTGCATGAAAATTTTAGATACATTTATTTCTTATGTAATTTAATTTCACATCATTGCCTCCTCATTGTTATTATTTAGAAAGTGAATTTGTCTCTTTAAATGTCTAATTGTATTCTTAAGTAGTTTCATGTATGTGATAGTTTCTCAGCTCTTCTTATGACCCTCCATGCTTCTCCTAAAGATCCTCCTATTTATAAGAATATTTTGAGGCAAGAGTATGATAACATTATCACCTACCTTAATGTTATCCCTTCTAGGGATGTAGCATTGATGTGATGCTTATCCATCTCCCAAAACTAGTCCCACCCATGAGGATATTTTAGTGCAAGAGGATGATACCATTAAGTCCTCCCTTCATGTTACTTTACTTTGTTGGAATTATACACTCAGATGAGAATGGTAGATGTTGTCATTGATGGCAACAAGGTTCATCATGGCAACAAAGTCCAAAGGTTCAACATGGTTCATAGGTTATACCGACAACAAACTTCACCTATCGGTATTGGCATCCAGTTTACACCAGTTGCAGTTTACATCGACAAAAGATTATACCGACAGTCTAAGCCGACTTGGCAATAATATTGTTTGTAATGAAAATTATATTTGTATGACCAACGTGATGTATTGTAAAGACTCATATATGTATGAGATCTTGTAGGTCATTTGAAATGTAAGTAATGTATGTAGGTATGTGTGTATGTAAGCGATATTTGAGATGAGATAGGGATATGATACTAGATAGTTATTTATTCACTTTGATGTATTTATTTTGAGAGTGAATAAGAAGAAGAGCAGAGCGAAGACTGTTCTGTGAAAGAAAAATCATTTACCAGCAAGGTTTTTGGTAGAGGTATCAAACAAAGCTTAAACCGATACTGAATCTAGCACTGCAGATGCTATATTGAAGCAGTACATTGTTATTGGAATTAACCATCCAATTGTGTATTCAGTGGGACTCAATTTTTGTTTTTGAGCAGTGAGCTCTAGGCAGTTGGCCTTTTTGCATGTGCAGACCCCTATTGTACTGAAAATATTTATTCATATTAGCCAATGAGTAAATATTGTGGGTCACAAATCCCATCGAGGTTTTTCCCCTACTGGGTTTCCTTGCCAAAAATATTTGTGTTATGGTGTGCATTGATGTTGATTCTTTTGTTTCTCTTTACTGCATTATTATTTGCTTACCAGTATATTAATTTCAGTTATAAAGTTGCAAATAAGTTTAAATATTTCATTTACCGGTTAAAGACTGATTCACCCCCCCTCTCAGTGTCTTTGGGATTAACCAAATATCTAACAATTGGTATCAGAGCATGGTCCTGTATTTGTAGAAGCCTAACAACTTGAGGAATATTCTGAAACTGGTACCGATGGAAAGTTTGAGACAATAGTTGGAAGCGGATCTTGAAGATTTTGATGCAGAAAATTGAAGAATATCAGATTGAAAGATGAACTCAGATCTGCTTAGGAATTCATCAAAGCACTTCAAGAAAACCTAGTCATAGCACATAATAAGGGAAAAGAATTACATGTGCAATTGCAAAAACAAGATGATGAAGAAAAAGAAACTCTCAGAGATATTGCAGAAAAATTGAGACAAAAGAACAATAACATGAAGAATGAGATGCAAGATTTAACCATGAGACTATGTAAGGATATTAAAGATAGAAAGAAGAATGAGGAAGATTTGGTTAGAAGACTTAATGAAAGATCAGATGAATCTCCTAGGCTGAGTTATGATAATGATATGCTTAAAATAGAGTTGACTCACATGCAACATGACAAAGAGGAACTTATGAGACAAGTTGGCACTTTGGGAACACTGCAAATGAATACAAAGACAAATTCAAAAAGAGCTCAGACAAGATTGATGATATGCTAAAGAGTCAAAGACCTGATGGAAAAACAGTTGGACTTGAATTTGAACATGGAGAAAGTTCCGGAACTGCAAACAATCATGATCACAACAAACCGGTAAGGCAACCTAATGCTTATAAATTCAATGGCAAATGTTTTAATTGCAACAAATTTGGTCATAGAGAAAATCAGTGCAGATATAGGAATAATTAGAATACAAACTCATCCATCGGTCAATGTTCCAAATGCAATAGATATGGTCATAACTCAGACAATTACAGAGTGAATGTAAAATGCTATGCTTGTGGTAGATTTGGACATCTATCTAATCAATGCAAAACTCAAACTGGGCAAGGTTACGGAAAAGCTATTCAAAGAAACAATGTAACTTATTATGCATGTAACAAGATTGGGTATATTACAAGATTTTGTAGAAGCGAGAATGTACCGACAAACAACAAAGGATCTAATGACAAAGGAAAGGAAAAGGTAAATGAAATCAAGCAAGAATTCACTAAACAATGGGTCAAGAAGATAGATCAGAGAAATGATGGATCTATCTCTGCATCGGTAGAACAGAGCAACCTTGCATCGATAGGAGGCTCTTCATCTAACTAAGGAATAATCCTTAGGAGTAAGGCAACTAATAGAAGATGATGCATTTTACCCTCAGATGGTGGTAAGAAGTCATAATTCTTCTTTACAGACATATATGTTGAGTATTCACTTAACCGACAAAGCATTTATTGCAGTTGTAAGTTAACTTTTTGGTTATAAAGCACTGTAATTTCTCATTTCGACTTACCAAGAATTCAAGTATTCGAAGAGCGCAGAAGTTGAGCACCAACATTCAAGAAGCAAAGCAACAAGGTTTTTCAGGGCATCCAAGGTTTTCAGTTAAAAGGTATTTATCTTACGAAATGGCTTCCTCATCTTTCGTTCCTGAATTCATTGCAAACTCTACTATTGTAGAAAATATCAAGTGTCCTAGACCAATCTTTAAGATAATCCCTAAGATAGCTAAGTTGGACGACTCCATTGGTGCATTTTCAAAAATCTTGAAGGGAGTTGCATTTGATGAAGACCCTAGGACATACATTCACTATAACATTGAAGATTTAGGGTCCGAGGATTTAAAGAACATGTTCATGAATGTTATCACTGATAAGCAAGGTGTAGTCAAACTAGAACACAAGATTGTGGAAGATTTAGGGTTCGTAGACATCCTTCACATTCCTGAATTTTCAGATGAGATTGTTCGTTATGTTCTTAGCAGAGTTCACGATGAATTTTTATGGCTAGATTCAGTTTTCAAAATACTAAGGAAGAGATTAAGGCTGTTACTGGTTTACCTTCTACTAGCACTAGGCTTGAGAAGAAAAAGAAAATTCCAAACAAAGAGGTTATGAACTTAACTGACGCAACATCAGATAAAAAATCACTTAGGGTTAGCGATATAACTGATAACAATGTCAAATATGCAAGTATGGTTATTGGAGACAAAGTTTCTCATACTAATAGATTGAATTCTGTTTCAAGTCTGTGCATTCATAGTGCCTATGAGATGATAATGAACAATGCTCAAATTGATATTTGTGAATGGTTGAAAGATGAACTGATAGAAAATTTGGATAAGATTAAAGGCAACAAGAAGGGAACTTTCAAGTTTGGGAATTTGATTGTATGTTTAATGCTATATTTCTCAAAGGAGATTCCCGGTATAGGCCACAAATACTTTTCCTATGATATTTCTGTTGGAAAACAGATAAAGGAGGCAATTACCGACATGGGCTCAGATGGTGACAAGCAAGTAAAAGAGTATTTCAAAGATTTTCAAGCAAAAATGAGACAAAGCAAAAGAATCCCTCAAAGCATCGTTGACACATATGCCAAACATATATGTTTTGTAATTAAGAGAGATGAAGTATGGATGGAGGTAGTTAGACCTAGAATTGTCTGGGTAACTTAGATGGGTTATGAAGTGGATTAACACATCTTGGAATCTTATGCCAAGATACTCCTAGATGCTCCACTAGAACCAACTGAAAAGATCTTTGGAAATGCTGATACTATTGAAAAAGATATTGAAATTAAGAAGTAGAGGAAGAAAAGAGACAAAATAATAAAAGATGCTTCAAAGTTTGTTGAAGTTGTTACAAAGGGATTGTTGAAACTTGATCCGATGAGTAGTGTTATTGCATAAGAAAGAAAATCATAACAACAACCGATAGCACATATTTCTCTTGTTGCTACCTCATTTGATTCTGATAGTGATAAGGCTACTGAATTCAAAAGGGTGGATAGAAAGAAAAGAAAACCCTCACCGACACCTGCTCTATCACCGAAGAAATCAAGGACTCTAAGAAAGAAACAACAGGCTATGAGAGAGCCCAGTGGTCCTAGGAAGAAAGTTACACAGAAGAAACCAGATCAAAAGGAACCTGATACACTTTCACCAGAAGAGCTTATCAATGAAATAACTCAGGATGAAAATCTTGGAAATGTTAGTAAGTTCTATCATTCTTTCAAATACTGTGATAAGGATACTATTGAGGAGAGTATAATTTTGTATCTAGATGTATATAACAAGGTTCTTATTGAAGTTATAGATGTTCTCCCAAATGATTTATATCTAAGACTTGAAGCCAAGAGAATGTCTACTATGGAATTGGATAAGAAATTGAAGGTTGAAGCAATGTTAGTGGTTCATCCTGTTATGTCTAAGCAAGAAATAGATGATTTAATAGCTGAAGCTAACATGACTATTTTTGCAAGTGGTCACTGATAAGTTAGCCTCATGGCTGACAAAATAAAAGAGATAGTAGATGAAACAATGGATAAGTGGGACATATTCTTTGTTGAGAAAGAGAAAAGGGAAGAAAAAGATAGACAAAAAGTTGACAGATCCTTCACTAAGGTATATCTGAAAGCAGATAAGGGTAAGAGTAAGGTTGGCAGTGTTCTTGATTTCACAATAAAAGATAACTTACCTCCACCGGTACAAGACACCCCATCGACAGTAGCAGAGGCACCAATAGAAATGCAAAATCAACCTGAAGAGAAGTCAGAGGAAGTGAAAACAGATGATGTTGATCCTGAGTCAGACATTCTATTCACAATGAATGTTGACACTGGGGACATCAATATTGTAATGGACAAGGAAATTGCCAAGGAGAAGAAATCTGAATCTATAAATTTTGAAAATGTCGACTCACCGGTCAAGACTGTTGACACTCAGTTGAATATTGAGATACCGATAGAACAAGAACAAATTTTTTTTGAATTGATAGAGAATAAGAGTGAGAATAAGGAAGAGAAAGTGAATAAGGAAGTGGTTAAGGTGGCTGAACAGGTATATGGAGAAGAGAAGAGAATTATTGCAGAACCTAGCACTTCTCCCAGTACTTCTACTGTGGATTTCAGACTGAAAACTGTAACAGATGTATTATTAGATTCTATTAAGAAGATAACTGAATGCAATGCCTTAGCATTCAAGGCTATTGATGAATCTCTACCAATTTTGCAAATGATTGCACCGACGTGCAAGGTAGATCACATTGTTGGTTAAATAGGTAAATTGGACACATTGTCCAAATTCATTTCTTCTAACATTAAAATAGTAGATAAAATAAATGATGAAACTATTCAGGAAAGAGTTAATAAGGAAAAGGAAGATTTTGTTTGACAAAACAATAAAGGATTGTACATAACAAATTGATTCATTGCTACTGGCATTGAATTCCACCATTTTGGAATACAAGGAATTGTATCGGGAAACCTGCAAACCTCATCATTTAACAGAAGACATTGATGAACAAATAAAGAAAACTCATAAAGAGATTGATGAAATTGCAGATAACATGATTGGTTCTTTAGAACTAACATCAGTTTTAGATCAGGAGATGGCTATTCATGAAGAGAAAATTGAAAATTTGGAAAGAGAGAAAGCAAGATTGAAGATGAAAACCCAGGAGTTAAAGAATAAACTTGGTCAAAGATTGGGTAATCTATTAACACACTAGAATGCACTATCCAAGGAAAAAATTCAAGGAGAAAGAACACCAGAGCAACAGATGCATTATCTCACTAGGATGATCAGGTAGATAGAGACACTAATTTCCAACAGTACAAAGTTTTTGCAGAGTCTTAACTTGGTTTTGACAGATATTTTTTAGATTGTACATAACCGACTACAGGTATCTAGGTAAATTTTTGAATTTTTGATACTTTTGACATCCTTTTTCATTGATGTCAAAGGGGGAATGGTATAATGAGAAAAATGTACAGAGTGAGGCATGGTGACAAGTGAACACAAGGAGATCATTTGCTCAGGGGGAGCACTTTTAGTTTTGGTTACCAGTTTTGATTTTTCTCATGAGTGTTGCCATCAATGCCAAAGGGAGAGATTGTTGGAATTATACACTCAGATGAGAATGGTAGATGTTGTCATTGATTGCAAAAAGGTTCATCATGGAAACAAATTTCAAAGGTTCAACATGGTTCACAAGTTATACCAGCAACAAACTTCACCTACCGACACTGACATCTAGTTTACACCAGCTACAGTTTACATCGACAAAAGATTATACCGACAGTCTAAGCCGACTTGGCAATAATATTGTTTGTAATGAAAATTATATTTGTATGGCTAACATGATGTATTGTAAAGACTCATATATGTATGAGATCTTGCAGGTCATTTGAAATGTAAGTAATGTATGTAGGTATGTGTATGTAAGCGATATTTGAGATGAGATAGAGATATGATACCAGATAGTTGTTTATGCACTTTGATGTATTTATTTTGAGAGCGAATAAGAAGCAGAGCAAAGCAAAGACTATTCTATGAAAATAGTATCATTTACCGACAAGGTTTTTGGTAGATGTATCAGACAGAGCTTAAACTGGTATTGAATCCAGCATTGCAGATGCTATTTTGAAGCAATACATTATTATTGGATTTGACCATCCAATTGTGTAGTCAGTGGGACTCCATTTTTGTTCTTGAGAAGTGAGCTCTAGGTAGTTGGCCTTCCTGCATGTGTAGGCCCCTATTGTACTAAGTAATATTTATTCGTATTGGCCAGTGAGTTAATATTGTGGTTCACAAATCCCATCGAGGTTTTTCCCCTACCAGGTTTCCTCACCAAAAATATCCGTGTTATGGTGTGCATTGATGTTGATTCTTTTGTTTCTATTTACTGTATTATTATTTGCTTACCGGTATATTAGTTTCAGTTATAAAGTTGCAAATAAGTTTAAATCTTTCATCTACGGGTTAAGCACTGATTCACCCCGCTCTCAGTGTCTTTGGGATTAACCAAATATCTAACATACCTACCATTCACTTTAATGACATCTCTTTTAGAGATGAAGTATTGATAGATCATGCTTATCCCTCTTCCAAAATGAGTCCTACTTATAATTATATTTTGGCGCAAGAGAAGGATATTATTAGCAATGTTTCCAATTCTCTCTCTGCTAAAGATGAAGCTTTAGTGAATAAATATCCCAATCAAGTCAATGATATTCATGTTTCTGTTCAAGTGAAACCTAAAATTGTTTTCCATCTTTGTCGAGATTCTCCTCAACCTGAAAGAAAAAAACAAACTATTCTTGTTCTAAAAGGTATTAAGAATCCAAATCAACCTCCAACTAAATCTTAAAATTTGTGAAACAACTCACTAAAAGAGATAGGATGAATTAACAACCTGATTATCATGCAGTATCTCGCACATACAACACTTGAAACAACAAGAAAGATTCAAATGTTCTTTCTACTTCTCAACCCCTTCTTCCTCCACCCCTTCATCTTGCACAACATGTTGGTAAGTGTTGTCACAAAAGTGTACCCGCTTGATGAACAATCTTGATCATCAACCCTATGATACATTGAAACAACCTCCAAGTATGGGACCTTACATTGTTGAGGCTGAGTTTCCGGAGAAGGCCAACTTCATTATCAATCTGATGCAGGTGTTGGACTAACCCAACACTAATGAATCTAATCTATTGATCTAAGGGGGAAAAGGGAGAAAGAATGCTTAAAAGGGAAAATGAGGTTTTCACCTAGATTAAAATTGATCTTCTCACCTATAACTGCACAAAAAACCAATAAGATTACTCAAGGATGCACAAAATCCTATCGTAATTAGTCTCCTAAGGGTGAGTGAAGGTTGGAATTCTATAATATGAAGAGAGGGATTGTATCAATCCACATAAAAAATTCATAGAGGTATCAACACAATCACTAAAACCTAAAGAAAAAATGAGAATGCATTTTTAACAAGAAGGTAACACACTACACAACTTGTCAAAACTGAAAGAAGGCAAAAGGAGTAAATCTTATTAATGCAAGAGAAGGAAATTTTTACAAATACAAAAATACATGTTTTTTGTAGAAGAAAGAAAGAATATCCTAAAAAATATTACAAAATTTTTCTTTGTAGTTTAGGCATAACTCACGTTGGATTATAGTTAGAAACCCTAACCCTACTAGGGTTAGGTTACAAAATATTAGAGGGGGGATAAAATCAAGAAGATGATCTGATTTGCATGTATACAATGCTCTGAGAATGCCCTCTTCTATGAGGAAGAAGCAAAAATCTTTGTAGAAAGGAGAAATCTTTGTGTTGATATGTTTGAGTATGCTTGCAAAGATAAAAAGTCTTCATTCCACCTTGAATAGATTTGGGTGGCATCTAGAATCAGATTGCACATCAAGTTTGGAGTTATGGCAGATGTATAAGAGTGGGTGGATTGAAATCAGATCAGATTTGGCTGCTGACAAGGTCTGGAAGTTGGTCTTGACCATCCAGTCGATAATCAAACCTAGCAGAGATTTGAATTCTAATAGTTAGTGGAAGTTTCAATCTCGTCCATAAGATGATCCATGTCACACGTAGATGGAGGCGTGAGATATCGCCACATAATAGTCCAAGGGCCCAACTAAAGTTTAAAACACTGCCGTTGATCATCCCCTTAAGTGAAAATCCATGGCTAAGAAAATGCCACATATCAAGATGGACCCATTGGACCAATTTCCACACGTGAAAGGGGACCCACCATGGACCTCAAGCTTATCACCAAGATCAAGCTCTTCGACAAGATGAGTTTTTGCCTATGTCACTTGTGAAAAGTTATACCAAAAATCCTTCGCCACTCGGGGCCTACCGATCTAAGTGTCTGCCGAGATCATCTAGCTGCTGCCAACTTATCCACTTGGGATAATGTATCATACGGGACCCTCCACGCCCTTTGACCCTTTCGGCAAGACATGAATTTTCACCAAGATGCATTTCCATCTTGTCGCTTCATAGAAGGTCTATCCAAAAAGGAAGAGTTCACCAAGACATGACCTGCGGTCTTGCTGACAAAGGCAGGGGTTTGGCAAGAGAAGTCCCTTTCACCAAGACCGAAAAATTGCCTTGATGACCTTGGAAGTTTTGTAGAAAAGGTTGAGGACCCTATTAGCTGGTAGGAAGAAAAGGAGAAAATTGGCGCCGCCACAAACTTAAACCCTCCTGCCGGTGGTAACTTAAGTGATCTGACCGGTCGACCTAGTCAACATCCAAATAGAAAATTAGAGCCCCAAAAGGATAAAAAGGCTTAAAAGCCTTAAAACCCTTAACACTTAGGGTTTAGGGTTTTAGGCTCAAATTGGAGGTATTCTCTTAGTGTTTTAACTAGTCTGGAATGTTTCAGATCAGATTTCTTTAGGGCTAATGATTGACATGAATTTAGTCTACAGTAAGGATCTTATTGAGCAACTTCATTCTACTCTAGCTAAGATCTCCCTTTTATATTTCATTTAAAATCCACCTACATACCATGGGATATTTCAAGAGGTCTCACGGAAGGCAATTTTCTCACCTCTTTTTAGAACAAATGATGTAGCAACCTTTGTTGATCATATACATGAAACAAAAATGGATATTGTGTTCAAAAAACTTACCTCCTTTGGAAGTTAAAAATTAGTATGATCTCCTGATGATTATTGTGATCATCAATGGATATTCAATAAGATGTACGATAGTTGATAATGGATTAGGCTTTAATGTTTTCAATACAAATTTATTACATAAGATCAAAGCGGGTACCTCCTTAATTCAACTTGATTTTATCTCTATTTGTGGCTTTGATAATATTAGTAGAAAGTCATTAGATTAGGTACAATTACATTACCTATTAAATTATGTCCTAAAATTATACCAATGCCTATCCATGTCATTCCTAATACTCTCAATTATAATATTTTTACTAATATTAAATTAGGTACAATTAATATTAGTAGAAAGTGATTAGATTAGGTCCAATTACATTACCCATTAAATTAGGTTCTACAATTATACCAATGCTTATCCATGTCATTCCGAATTCTCTCAATTATAATATTTTTCTGGGTAGACCATGGCTCCATGCTATGCAATTTGTCCCTTCTACTCTTCATCATCCACTCAAATTCATTCACAATAACAAGATGTACACACTAGAAGCTGATACAATCACAATGATGTCGAATTTTTTTAGGATGCATATCTTACTTCAATACTATAGTTCCTTCTATAATACAATTTCCTATCGATGACACTTTATAGAGGAAAATAAGGGTCCATTAAAATTTACACCCTCCTTTTGTGGAGAATATAAAGTCCCAAAATTAAAAATGAAGCCTCAAAGGAGCCTTGTGTTTTATTTAGTCAAGCTTCTTTTGAATCCATTCCAACCTCTTCTTCTTTCAACACATGTCTTGATAATGATTGGGCTCTTTAAAATTCAACTCAATTGAAACTAAGAGTTGACTCTCTCCTCCTAATATTACAACACCCACTAATGATCTTGTAATAGTGAAAAATATGGGGTTTCCACCACAAGAAAGATGAAAACTGCTAATTTTTGCTTGGGGACCAATACATTCAAAAGAGGGGTTGAATCCAATAGATTTAGTCACAAACCAAAAAGGATAAGGACTAAAAATACTAATTGGATTCAAGGGATTAATTTGTTTGCCCTCGTTTGTGAGTTGAATTACTAAAATTAGGGTAAAGGGATGAAAATGAAGGTAAAAACACAGAAACAAAAAGCTACAGTCGTCAGATTGAGGCATGCACTTAGATCTGAGAAATATAAGCAGATTCAGATATGATCCCTGAAAGATCTCCTAAAATGTCAAGACCGTGGCAAAATTGGTGCTCTGCACTTTTTGCACACTAAAGGGGATTGATTGGTCTCTATAAATAATGTCAATTCTGAAGATCACAACTCTGTACTTGTTTCCTACATAGAGAAAGAAAGGAAAATAGGTTGAGGATAGGGGCTTCCCTAAGTTGAACCCCAGTTTTGGAATTAACCATGAAATAGAGATAAAAGATAATTGAATTGTTGTAATCAAAGATTCTCCTTTTGAGGGAGATACTGAATAATGACTGAAAAACCAAATGATATACCTCTTTGTTTTGTTTGTCTCAACACGAGATTAGGGTTTCATGAAGTCTTTGACAAAATAGGATGTGAATGTCCACCTCAATGCTTGAATCTTGACTTTCTTGCTGCTCGAAGGCTTGAAGGAAGATTGATTACTTTCTCAATTGATTGAATGCTTGAATATAATTGCCGGACTGAATTTTATATATGTGGATCATCAAATGAGAGGGGAATTCCTTCTTTTATACTTTCTCATAGAAAAACTTGCTAATTTTCTAACATGAGCCGACACGGGGCTGGGTTTCCTACTCAAATTTGAAATGGCAAAAAGGGTTTGAAGAGGGTCCCAAATAGGGAGGAGAAAAGTGTGGCATCCTGGTCCTACCCTATTTTAGGGCTAGGAAAAGGTGCCCAACTGATAGGTGAGGTCAAGGTAAGGTCATATTTGCATGGTGCGAGCATAATCAAGTCCCAGTCAATTCTAGGAGCACAAATGCTAAGGTAAGGACCCAAATATGGTCAAAATTGTACAAGGGTTCCATTTTAGGATGCTACATTTATCCCCCACTTTAGCGGGAGTTTGAAGCCAATCATACTTTCAGTAAAGTACAAGGGTTCACATTGAAATTTTTTCCCCAAGTCACCAAGAAGGCAAGATACACCAAGCCCCCAGTGAACTTTAGGATCTTACAAATTTGATGACAAGATAAAAAGGACATCATGAGAGAAAGAGAAAGAGAGAATCATGACTACAAACCTAGTAAGGTTCTCTTACTATGAGTCATGAAAAGAAAAATACCAAAATTACGAAGCAAAAGACAAAGCTAGTTAAGTAATCTAAGTATCAAGATATGCAAAAGAGAGAAACATTGAGCAGAGTGTATGACCCCACATTAAAGTGATTGTGTACACCTCATCAAGACCAATTTCTTTAAGGTAGGATACACCAAAAAATAAAAGCACATTATCAAAATAATATGCCCCCAAAAAAGGGAAATTCAAAGGATAATGATCACAAGACATAAAACATAGAGTGGTTTTTCTTAACTCTGGGGTCAGTATGCTTTTTATGATAAATAATGTATATCATGTATATATATTTGTATATAATTGTCATCATCCCCAAAAGAAATCAAAACCACCATGTAAGAAGGGCACATGTGTAATGCCTGCCAAAATACCCTAGATAAATACAACTAGCTAACATAAAACTAGAGATAATATTTTTTTTTAAAAACATCTACTAGCACAATACAACAAACTATCATTACATCAAAATCATTAATTTACATGTACAAGATTATATAAAATATCTTTAACATCATAATTACGCAAGCGAAATACATCACAACATCTACCATTCCCTAGGGTACTTCAATGCCATCACGTAAATAACTCTAACACATAAACACATATCCATCTATGATACCATTCAAAATTCATTACATTCATTTCCTAATTGATTAATTTTCTTTCTTAGCATGAGAATCATTATTCAACAAATGCATATCCTATCATATCGCATTATCCATTTGATTCATTTTAAAACACCAAACCAAATGTTCCTAATCCCTTTCCAAACCTTCTAACATGTCATGTTATCATGAATTATCAATTAGGCATCAACTAACACAATCTAGTTCATTTCCTTAAGTATAGCCATACATCCTACAAGCTACTCATTCTTATTCACATTCTAGAGATATACATGAACAAAGAATAACATCATTTCCATTGAAACATTCATATAGTTTCTTCCAATCTAGAATTGCATCCACAATGAATATCATTTTACAATATAGTCATTTACAATGAATCGTCAATCATGTTATGTTACAATACATCAATATCTCAATCCATTACAATCCCTATTACATATATTTTCGAGATACTGTTACATATTTTTCCTTTATAATTATGCCTTCCTCATGATACAAGATACATAATCTTAATTCCAATATATAAAATATACTCTACGAATCCATCTACATGAACAAAAGATATGAATCCACATCCATACACAAGAGAATCCAATGAAGGACATCCCAATGGAAGAAGGCATCAAACCACCCGACCATGTGGAACCATACAGAACCACCCCCCATGCTAGGAGATGACACAAGATCCCACTCACACTCTAGATATAGGCTGACACCTAGCTACTAAAGAGATGAAATAAGTAAGACCACAATCATGACATAATCCACCATACAAGACATCCAGAGGCACCACAATACAAGCATAAGGAACTAGGATCAACATGTAGAGTAGAGTGTCATCACATGCTATCAGAGGATATCCTAGAACTCTTTCTTGACATCCATGATACACATGCAGAACCATCTCAACCTTTGACAAATCAAGGGAGTTCGGTTTATCCGGTTACCAGATCTTGCTATATCTCACTCTAGTTTACTCTAGGCCATGAGATGGGGCATCACCACAACACATTTCTTATCTTACTTAGATGAGTTACTACTACCCAACCCACCTCAGATTAGTTATTATATTATCACTTGATTAATACAATAAACCTCCAATGAGCTATCCAGACGGTCTAGACACTGACTCCAACCAACAAGAAATCCTAGCAATCTATTCCTCATGACCTCGACAGACTCATGGAAGTCACTCTCCCTAATTATGCACCTATACCTTAGGATAACAACATACTCAAATATAAGAACAAGGGCTCTCAGATGCATCATAACCCATATAACCAAGGTTATACATCAAATAATAATCTCCAAGAACATGAACAACATATGCCAATATGACAACCTTAAAAAGATAACCAATAATTCTTAAACATCAAGAATCTCATTATAAAAAAATATTCAACATGAGCCCAAAGAATATCAGCAAGGCATTTCTCATCTTGCTCAATCCAATAGTGAAATAAATCATCTCAAATCAATAAATCAAGCATACAACATCACATGGATATACTCATTAATGACAATGCACAAGTACGAGAGTCTAAATACCAAAATTTCCAAAAGCCAAAATCAAGAATAAAATCTTAGCAAATACATTAAACATATATTTTTTCATAGACATGAAGAATACAATATTTTCAAATCAAATTGCATAAGAAGGATTTAAAATCCCCAACCTAGAATATAGAAGTTATGGAATTCAAAATTGCTACAAAAGCGACAAGCCAAATCTTCAATCAGCCAACAAAAATCACAACCTCAAGCAAATCCAAGCCAAGCTCCAAAAGCCAAATGAATAATTCTTAGAAAATTCTTCAGCCAAGACACACACACAATTGTTGGTGTAAATAATTATTCATCATGGATATTATTACACTTTACTTAAGTTTACTTAGGAAATGCATTTCATAGTAGTTTGGGTATGAGACACTTGGGTGTTTGTGCCACATTGGGATAATGTGTGTAGGAAAATTTCCACCTTTTACGGTGTTGATCTTGTTGTTACACTCCACATTCAGTGGGTGATCCACCTCATGTCGATTATTATATTGTTTCTCCTACCTACCCTTGTTTCTTATTGAGTCACATGTCATGTTTGTGTGCTCACCTATCCATATAGCCTTGCCTATATAAGTAGGCTCATATTCATTGTAACTTTTGAACTATTGATCATTTACTATTGATGAGAATACAGTTTATTCTTGTCCTATATTGTGTCTCTATTTTGTACATTTCATTGAGCTCTTGATCTTGGCAAAATCTCACAACAATAAACTCAAATCTCCTAATAAATAGAAATTGAGCCAAAAACTATACAACTTCTCCAACCAATCAAAATAATCCAAAATATAATATCTTATACCAACCATGCCATATATTGAGGTAGAAGAATATAAAATGATATTATTTAACTTACCCAAATATCTCAACCAATAATAAAATAGGGTAGGTAGGGTAAATAATTAAATAATAGATAAATAATTAAACCAAAATAATATTTTTCTTATCAACCATCTCAAAAATTAAAACAACAATAATGTAAAATAATATTATTACAATCTCCAAACTCACAGACAAGAATGGGAGAGGGTAGGTGAGATAAATAATAAATAAATAAATAAATGGGTATGAAAAATAAACAATAAACAATAATAAATAATCCCATTAACCAATAAATAAAATAGAAAGGGCTAATATAAAATAAATAAATCAAATACCCAATAAATGTTAAACCATAAAATAATATAAATAAATAAATAAACAAGCAATTAAATAATAATATTATCACAACCACAACTCCCAAGAGGGCCAATCATAACAAGGGGTAAGAAAATAAACAACCAATATATAAATTGATAGATAATAAACAATAAAGCAAATAAATAAATAAAATAATAAATAATTAAATAAGTAATAAATAACCCAACAATAAATAAATGGATAAATAAATAAAGAAAATAATAAACAAATAATTAAATGTACGGATACATTTATATGCTCCAACCAATGATAATTTAAACTCAATGCCATTAATATCTCCCACATATGTATAAAATATAATAGTAAATAAATAATATTTCATGCATAATTATAAATGCCAATATTATGATCCACAAAATAACATTAATAAATAATAACCTTTAATAATTAAATTGATAATTATATTTAAATATTAACGCCATCCACTAATTTAATTTAATATTAATAAATTATATAAACCAATTAATTAATATAAAAAATATTTATATCAACTATTTATTTAATTTTTCAATTATAAACTATGTAAATCCATTAATTTAATTTAACATTATTAAACTATTCAAATTAATTAGTTAATTAATAATTTAATTAATAAATAATCATAACACTACAAAGCAATCCAACATAGAATAACTCAAGAAACCACTTGACTCTAAACAACAACTCACACCAAGACTCTAAACTGACAAGGGTAATCAACTTAAACCTAGAGTGTAGAATGGGTTTTCATGTCATCTTTGATCAACTTGCCATTGGGATAAAGACACGCTTAGACCTGTGAAGCCAAGTGGAGTCGATGTCTGGTACTTGCAAACCTATCACACCAATACATATACAATAACATATACAATATATATAACATAAATACATAGGCAAGTGAAGAGAATCACACCATCATATCGTGCTCGCAATGAGATATGATATTGTCTCTATCTCGAATACAGTTAGAAGACAATCACGACAATCAAGCACTATCATAAACATCATCGTATCCAATATAATGATGAATTATGGTTAGTACATGGTTAGATACCATCAAATCATCATAAACTAAACTAAGCTATATCAATATGATTTATCAATGCACAAAAGACAAGATGAATCAGGGAGGGGCACTACATCCTACCCCCCTTGGGCTCGACTTACTCCTGGAAGTCGCAAAGGTTAAGTTGAAAACATGCACACATTAATCCAACAATTCCTTGAACATAGACAAATTAAAATATCTCCTTTACGACAATTATCAACAATACACCTAATCTTTCTCATTTAAGGATTTATCAATCAATAGAACTTCCCAATCCAAACATTTCCTAGCTCAAGGTAAAATATTGACAACCAAAGTTTCCTTCCTATGCCTTATTTATTCAAGATAAATAAATTACAAAATAGATAAAGCAAGTCACAAAATTCTTACTAGTTACATTAAGCATGCTAAATCATTAAAATAACCTTTAAGAGAGCGTCATTAAACCACATTTGTGAGACAAAACTATAATTTATATCACCAAGTTAGCATCTATGAACAAAAATCACAATAACACATCATTCAAGCATGGCAATCACTCTTTTAATAGCCAATTACACACAATCAAGAAGTCAGATATACATTTTACACCATATTATACACATATGCACTTATTAAAGACAGGAAATTTGTAGTTAATTTACGTTTAATGTAATGCCCGCCAAAATACCCTAGAGAATTAAAACAAAATCTGCCAATAAATGGTGATAATTTTTTTTATCTTTTAAATTAATCTTCACTACAACACTGATACTAACTTCCAGTTTGCATCATTACTACCAATAATGTATCATTAACTATATACATGATCACATGAATCAACATGAACATAACCATGAATCATATTATGCAAGCAGAACATCTACTTAATCATTAATATAACTACATAATAAAACCATATAATGCATCTCCATTCCCTAGGGTATCTCAATGTCACTACTTGACATTAAACTAATAGATCACATATCCATCTAGAACAAAATATACTATCATCCAACTAAACATTTACTTCGCATGCAACTATGATAAAACATTAACACATATGCATAACTCTATTCCCTTTCATACCCTTTCTAAGGTTCATTTTTAAGTACCAATCGAATGTTTCTAATACCCATCTTTACTCATTTGAACACTTAACACATCATGAAACTAAAAGAATTTATCCTTCTTTTGCTAATGGTATTCAATTATTTCCTTAAGCACAACTCATCAAGAATACTATCCATAGCCATATGCAAGATCATAGCAACAAGTACATATCTACATCCAAATATGATTCCAATCTACTAAACCTGTTCAAGAGTCATATTATTCTACAAGAATAAATACAATCTAATATTTCAATCCCCTAATTTAAACATATGATTTCATTCTCAACATGATAAACATATCTATAATATGAACCACATACATATACATGATCTTATATCAATAGCATAGTTCTTCTATATCAAGTTCATTTACATAAGAGCACATGGAGCAAGCGCATAGTCTCTTTGCTACATACCATCCTAATGCTTAATAATACAAGTTACATAGACACATATTCATATTACTCATTTACAAGGTATCGTAATATGGTAACATCTCTACTACATAGAAATCAACACCATAGGACAACCGCATAATAAAGAGCCATATTTTCCATACGAACCACGACTACTCCCTTAACTTCCATATCTCAAGATATCTAACATTGGAAATTAACATCTTTCAAATCAAGGCATATATGATAATTATCATAATCACTACTATCCACAAGATATACTCAAGACATAGCATACCTATCTCTAAATCATTTAATTCCTTTCTAATCAAGAACAACATCTACAATAGAATATCCATTTACAACAATCTTATTCAATACATTTCATTCAGAAATCATCCTACTACATGTTTTATAATACATGTTCTCAATACGCTGATTACATAGTCTTCTTTACATTTCCATCTTTCATAACACATGATATCAATTTTGGTTACATAAATATTCTCCAAGAATCCAAGCTCATGATGAGATACTATAGATCCAAATCCACGAACGCTAACATCCAAGAAGAATATCCCAATGGTAGAAGGCATCAAACCACCCGACCATGTGGAACTAAATAGGAACCACCCCCCGTGCTAGGAGATGACATAAGGTTTTAACTCACACTCATGACCTAAGATGACACCTAACAACCATAGGATACAACATGACACTACAAGACTCTAACATAAGAATACAACATTAAAATACATCACATGGCTAAATCAAAGTAATCAACCTCCAAAGGCAGAATAAAAAACAAGGCACATAGATAATGGACACATGTGGGGTAGAGTGTCATCAAATGCTAATCTCATGTGGCATTCATCTCCACCTTGGAGTCAATCAAGGGAGATTGGGTATACCACTCCAACGGTCTTCCCAATCTAGGATCCCAAAAACCACCTCCCTGGGTCCATCCAATTGGGGCATACAACGACATATTCTTTACCTTGACTAGGTGAATTCCTAATTACCTAACCCACTAATCAGTTATTAATAATGTTATCACTTGAAAATTAAACCATAAATTCTTCATGTGGTTCCATCAAGTCTAGACCCCCTCCTAGAGGGCTAATGCTCAAGACCCTGGTCCACACATGCAAGAGTCCACTCTCCCAACCATGGACCATAACCATAGGGTAAAACACAACAAAAGACAACACAATAACAACATGAAGCTCAACATGAAAAGTATCCAAAAGTCATTACAAAACTAATACAACTGAATCACAAAGATAGCCATCAACATACAACCAAGAGCCACTTAACAAGGATCAAGCCATAAGCTCATAATGCCAAAATGCAATAATAAAGAGAGCCTCAAGAATGTCAAATACACATAAGTAGGGGAAATATATAAATCCGATAACATAGAATGATCCTCCACAACGAGACACAACATAACCTCTCGCTGGAGCTACAATTAACCATCCTCAACAACAAGGAATCACTCAACTTGCTGGAGCAACATATCAAAACCTCAATGGAAAAGCACAAAACCACTTGTTGGAGCCCAAATGGATTCACACATATCACAAATGAATGACATAGTACCCCAAAACTATCAAACATAACAAAACAAGCCTCTGGAATGAAGACCAAGTAGAGAAATCAATTGAGGGACTAAAAAACCAACCCATAAATCTGCTAACACTACTTTGGCGCTATTGAAGCCTAGAGTAGCACTATTGTAACAGGGGACCAACTCATAGAAAGCAAGATACATAGATACTCAAATTTGCCCAGACTCGGGCACGAGCCTACAATGGCATAAATACGACCTAGAAGTCACTAAAAGCCAATAAGAAACCAAAACAAAGTCTTGTTAAGGCCAACACTACAAGGCATCCAAGAATTCCAACTTATATCGACAATAACTTGCACATAAATGATTACAGACATAGCTACTCCAAATCTAATCAAACCAAATGGACACAAGGCAAGACATGCAACAACAAATAAACCTCACAAAACCAACTATTAGACAACTTATAATCAACATATCAACATACACAAATGCCCTTTTCTGGCAATACAACACACAAATTCATAAAATCATATAAAAATCTTTTTCACAAAATATTACTCCCAATTACTGATAATAGAATGATCATTCATTCCCAAATCTACCCAATCAATCTTTTAGCAGTCATGAAGAAAACAACTCTTCAAAAATCAAAATGCAAGAATGGAAAAAGATCTCCAACCTGGAAGTAGAGTGATGGTAATGCAATCGTAGAAGAGCAAAAATCCAAACCAACAAGCTTTCCAAAATTCAAACCAACCAAGCAATTCTAAAATCCAAAAGTCGCAAAAAGATATCCAGAAGCACACCCACAAAAATGCTCACAAAGCCAATAAATAGAATCTCATTCAAAACTATAGAAGAATATCCGCCAATCAAAATATTCCAATTAAATATATTTTATACCAACCCCCCTTCCAAAAATCGAGGTAAGAATATAAAATAATATTATTTACTTACCCTCAAATCTCAACCAATAAAATAATAGGGTAGGTATAAACATAATATTTAATTACTTAATTAGTACCAAGAGAATGTAATAATAATAATAATAAAAAATTAAAGCCCAATAAAATAAATCAAAGACAATATAAATAAATGCTCCAATTAAATATAAAACCACAATTAATATAAATTAATAAACAAACAATTATTATCCTCACAATCACAACTCCCGAGAGGGCCAATCATAACAAGGGGTAGGTACACGAATAATAGCAAATAAATAAAACAACAATGCAAATAAATAAATAAATAATCAAAACAATAAACAATTAGATAAACAATAAATAATCCAACAATAAATAAATAAATAAATAAATAAATAATCAATAAAGAAGATAAATAAATAAATGTACGAACAAACATAAATACCCATCTAGTAATTAAACAATAAATAAAGAATAAATAACCAATAAATAGATGAGCCAAAAACAAATAAATTGATAAACAATAAACAAATAATTAAATGTATAGATACATATAAATGCTCTAGCTAATATAATTTAAACTCAATACTATAAATATCTCCTACATACATATAAAATAATCAAATAAATAATAAATAAATAAATGGAAGTACTGATAAGCATGAATACTCAACTAATATAATTCCACCAATTAATTATTAATTAATTATAAACTCCCAGTAAATAAATATGTATAAATAAATTGTATTTGTACTAACCATTATTTAATAATTTACGCCAATGGTTATATGTAGTAATTGATTACTTAATTTCCACAATTCCAAATAACGAATAAAGTATAAATCCATAACATAAACATTAATGAGTAATGATTCTCCAATAATAATCACACATTAATATTAAATATTAATGTCATCTATTGATTTAATTTAATATTTATAAACTATATAAACCGATTAATTATTAATTAATAAATAATCACAAACTCACAAGGCAACCCGACATAAGGTTGAACAACATACCACATGACGCAGACCATTGACTCAAGCCAAGACACTAATTGACAAGGGTATCAACTTAAGCCTAGAGTATGAGAGGGAAACATATGCCATCTCCAACAACTTGCCATTGGGATAAAGACACACTCAAATCTGTGAGACCAGGTGGAGTCGATGTCTGGTACCTTCAATCCTGCATCCACCACTAAACACAATACACCATATATACAACATATATACATCATAAATGATCAGGCAAGTGATAGAGAATCACAACGTCATATCATGCTCGCATTGAGTTGTATGACATTGTCTCTAATCACGAAGACACTATATGACAATCACAAACATCGTAGCATCAACTCAGTCATCATAATCATATAGTAGGGTTAGTGTAATCATAATGTCATCAAAATCCCATAAGCAATATGATCCATCATGAATAACGATCAAATATAGATCCATCATCATATCCAATACAATCATGAAATAGGGTTAGTACATAACATGATACCATCAAATCATCATAGAGTAGACTAAGATAGATCAATATATTCCTTTGATGTACAAAAAGACAAGATGAATCAGGTAGGGGCACTACATTTGACTATTAGAAATTTCTCAAATCCAAATGCAATTCTATCCAATATTTCATAAAATCCAAAAAATTAGCAATACATTTCATCCTATTAACATATTTCATTTACTCAACTCATAACAACATTATCCAATTTCTGCTAAGTCTAGTGCACTTCTCTGTGGTGTTATCCCTTGCACACACTATTAGAGGTTCAAGGTGAACATGATAGAGACTATACTTAACACAAAATGAGGGCCCACAATAATAAACATTCAGAATGACCACAAAAGATAACAACAACAAAAGAGCAAGTCCAAAAAGAAAAGATTCTCAAATCCAACATTAAATCATGAAAAAAAGATTTCCGACATAATCAACAAGAAATAAAGTGTGACAAGTGCCACCAAATAGAACAAAACAAATGAAAGAAGAATTACAGAAATCCAAAAATCGAATTAACTCCAATGATACTTCATTCAATCACCAAATAAATCAAGGCAACATAGACAACTCATCCAAGTCTACATCATGAGGTGACCATTTTAGTCACACCAAAGGGAATAACTACTACATAGCCTCCAAGGGTACAATGCCCTGGATGTGTTAGAGAGTGCACATCAGACAATTAGGACCATAATTTTTTTTCATAGCCATATTACTTTGTTGTCTTTAATGCAATGAAATCTCTTATCTCTTATATAAGTCTAAGTAATTATTCCTAATGAAAGAGGACATTACTGAGAGAAGATAAAGTGTCTTATTCAAATTCTACAATTTTATATCATGATCTACACTAAACACTTCTTACATACATAATACAAACATTTCAGCTTCTATTCACAAGGAAATTAGTATATATTATCCCAACACAACAAGTTAATTCTATAAGATTTAATTAAGAGGATATACAAAATTTATCTTACTCTATAGCATAATCATTTTTACATTACTAACATCCAAAGGTCAAGCATAAGAAACAAATACACTGCTGCACACAATTTTAATTTCTAGAGAGGACTAAAGAGAGAGAACCCAACACATAAACATCTAAAATATTCAAGGTTCCAATGTCTTTTTAAACACAAATCTCAAAGACCAATTCAAGTCAAAGAGAACACTGTAGTAGACCACACAAGACTAAGAGCAACAACCTTAACCAAAGATCCCAATGTTTGCAACACGAGCTATGATACTTGATGTAATGCCCGCCAAAATATCCTAGAGAAATAAAGCCAACTAATATACAACTAGAGATATTTTTTTTAATTTTTAAAACATCTACTAACACAACACAGTAAACTATCATTACATCAAAAACATTAACTAACATCTAAAAGATTATATAAAATATCTTTAACATCATAATTACGCAAGCAAAATACATCACAACATCTACCATTCCATAAGGTACTTCAATGCCATCACATAAATAACTCTAACACATAAACACATCTCCATCTATGATACCATTCAACATTCATGACATTCATTTCCTAATTGATTATTTTCATTCTTAGCATGAGAATTATTATTCAACAAATGCATATCCTATCATATCCCATTATCCATTTGATTAATTTTAAAACACCAAACCAAATATTCCTAATCCCTTTCCAATCCTTCTAAAATTTCATGTTATCATGAATGATCAATTAGGCATCAACTAACATGATCTAGTTCATTTCCTTAAGTAAAACCTTACGTCCTACAAGCTACTCATTCTTATTCATATTCTAGAGATATCCATGAACCAAGAATAACATCATTCCCATAGAAACATTCATATAGTTTTTTCCAATCTAGAATTTCGTCCACAATGAATATCCTTTTAGAACATAGTCATTAACAATGAATTCAACAAATCATGTTATGTTACAATAAATTAGTATCTCAATCCACTACAATTCCTATTGCATAGGTTTTCAGGATACTGTTACATATTCTTCCTTTATAATTACGCCTTCCTCATGATACAAGATACATAATCTCAATTCCACTACGTAAAATATATTCCATGAATCCATCTACATGAAGAGAAGATATGAATCCACATCCATGCACAAGAGCATCTAATGAAGAACATCCCAATGGAAGAAAGCATCAAACCACTTGACCATGTGGAACCATAAGGAGCCACCCCTTGTGCTAGGAGATGACACAAGATCCAACTCACACTCTAGATCTAGGCTGACACCTAGCTACCAAAGAGACATAATAAATCTAAGACCACAATCATGACATAATCCACCATACAGGACATCCAGAGGCACCACAATACAAACATAAGGAACTAGGATCAACATGTAGGGTAGAGTGTCATCACATGCTATCAGAGGTTATGTTAGAAATATTTCTCGACATCTGTGTGTTGGCATGTTTGGAATAACTGATGAAGATGAGATGATGGTGGGTAACTGTACTGGTAGAGGAAGATGACATGATTAGTTATTTGTGTTGTCATTGATGGCAACCAGGGTCAAATGATATTTAATGATGTTTACAGTTGGTTTTCGGTGATTGAATTATTGGCTAAGTGATTTGGTCTATCGGAGTAAGAGTTTGATAGTTTGACAGAGTTTACTGACAAGACTGTGAATTAGGACCTTAACTGGTAAAACATATAAGTTTTGATGGAATCAGGTGATTGACGATGTTTGGTGACTTGTGGTTTGAAACATAAGATTTTATGATGGATTTGAGTATGTAACCGGAACCGCATCCTATGATGGTTACTGGAAGGCATTTTTGAATTTTTGATGAATTTTTGCTAGGGTTTAAAGACCGGTAAAGAATTCTCTTAACTGGTAATGATTTTTGGTTTGGTGGTGATCTACATCAAGTTCCCGTGTTGATGGTAACGCGACACAAACCATGTGATGTGTTTGAAAGATGTTTTGGCATGTTTGGAGAATGAATTTCTTGGGAATGTGCAAAGTGCTTAGCGGAATGTGCTAAGGGTTTGACTTTGTACCAAATCAACTTGCTGTGATGATTTATGATCATTCAATGACCGATATTGATTTATAATTGATTGTAATAATCCCTATGATGATCTATAATGAATTTTAAAGATCCATGATGATCTATGTAGCGAGTCTTAGGGTTTTGATGTCGACCTAGTTGTAAGAAGTTATTTATGTTGGTAAGGTTGATGTTTTGAAGTGTCAGTGATTTTGAGAAGTGTGAGAAGCCAAACTAGTGTATGTGAGAAGATCTGCTAGTGAGATGCAGACTTATAACTTAATTTCACCTAATCAAGCAAGCAGTTGAGTGCTATACATAGATCATTCACTGTTGTTCTCTAACAATTACAACAACTAAAATCCCTTAATCGGGTAGGTCCTAACATGCCTCACATTGTAAATTCCCCTAACAAGGTGACTCAATATTTTATTTCTAAATCCTCTTGCGAGGTTGATCCCAATAGATCAAAGCTTCTAACAAGGCTGAAGTAAATCCGTTAACCGGGTGACTCCTAATAGGGTCTTCTCCTAATAGAGCATCACTGTAAGCTTCTAACCGGGCTTGGCTCCTAACAGGGCACATTCCAAAAGAGTGCAAAATATTTGTGGGTACCAATTCTTGTTGTTGTTTTTCCCTATTCTGGTTATGACGTGAAAATCATGGTGTTCATGTGTAGAATGCTTTTCTTGTGATGTTCATGTTTTATTTCTGATAACCGGTTAAGATAGTTTATGTTTGTTTATCAGAGATCTTAAAGTAGATACCAATATTGATGATTATATGATTGATGAAGCATTATGATTAGTTAATAAGTTGGTAACTGTGTTTGTTGATATAATATTGAATTGATAGGTAATTTGATTAATAAGTTTGCATAAGAGGAAATGATTATTTAGCTCTGATAAGGAAATCTATTATGAAGAATTGGTTTAAGTTTTGAATGTTTTCAGATATGAGCTAAGTCTATTTTGATATTGAAAGTTTCAGTTTTTGTTATACTGATTCACCCCCCTCTTAGTATTAACTGGATCCTCTAGGATTATCAATTGGTATCAGAGCATTGGTCCTCTGTGTGCAGAAAGCCTAACAACTAGAGGGAAATATTATGTGAAAGATGATGAAGAAGGAGGGTCCCAAGTTTACCAAGGACAACTACTAGATATGGAGTGATCAGATGAAGATATACATTAAAGGAATGGGTTTAGAATATTGGAATCATGTGATAACCAAGTATGTTTTCCTACTACCAGTCCCTTGACACCAGATGAACTGAAAGAACAATAGGAAAACGTTCAGGCTCTTGAAGCAATTGTAAGTACTTTGTTTGACTCTGAGTATATTGATGTTCATGGATTAGAAACTACAAATGAACTATGGGAAAAATTAAATTTAATTAATGGAGGAGACGAAGATGTACAAAGGGCAAAGGAAGAGAGTCTGGGAGGAAAATTTGATGATATGAAAATGGTTGATGGTGAAAACATAACTCAATATGGACAAAGGATTAAGGAAGTTGTAGGTGGAATAAAGAGTGCCGAAGGTAGATTGAAGATGATACTATTGTTAGTAAAATGCTTAGAACTCTTTTACCTCAGTATTCTATCAGAGTGTTCGCTATTCAAGAAGTGAGATCCATTTCAAAAGATAAAGTTACTGTTGATTCTTTAATTGGAAAGTTATCTGCATTTGAACTTAACAGTTTTGATAATAGTGTTTCCAAACCTTCTGAATCTTTGTTTAAGGCTTCTGTAACCAGTACTTCAACAAGGAAAGGAAAATATATTTGTCATAATCATGACTGTAGGTCTAGTCATGGTAGTAGCAGAGGTGATGGTGATGATGAAGATCATCTGATGGAACTTGAGGCATTACTAGCTAGAATATTCCTTAGAGGAACAGGTAAATATAAAGGTAAATTACCATTGAAGTGTTTTTCTCATAGAAATATTGGACACATAGCTGCTAACCACCCTAACGTTGATGAGAAAGATAAGTTTAGGAGATTGAAAGGAAAAAGCAAGAAACATTGTTATGTTGTAGTGGATGAAGGTGTGACCGATGATGAATCGGAAGAAGATGACAATAAGGACATTGTATTTGTTGATGTGAAGGAGGATTTGACTGATGAGAAGGATTTGGTGTCTCATATGGATAACAACGATGAATGGATAATAGATAGTGGTTGCTCACACCACATGACCATTGACAAAAGTAAGTTCCTATCCCTTGAAGAGTTTGATGGAGGTGTTGTAAGATTTGGTAATAACTCTCCCTGCATGATTAAAGGTAAAGGATCAATTTCAATAAATGGGAAGAGTAATGCGGATGATGTCTTTTGGGTTGAAGGACTAAAACATAACCTCTTGAGTGTTGGAAAACTTAATCATAAGGGATATCTACTTGACTTCAAAAGTGGAGTGTGCAGGATTCTTGGAAATAATGCAAAATTGATTGCTACTGGGAAGAAGACTAGAGGTAATTTATTTCATCTGAATACTAATGTAAATGATTGTTTTGTGGCAAATATTGAAGACAACTGGTTGTGTCACAAGAGATTTTGTCACGTCAATTTTGACAATTTGATTAAAGTTAGTAAGTCAAGTATTGTTAGAGGTTTGCCCCAGCTTGTGAAACTAGACAATGTGTTATGCAAGGATTGTCAGATGGGTAAGATGACCTCTGTATCCTTTAAGAGTAAGTGTTTCTCTTCAGAGAATATTCTTGATTTGGTTCATACTAAAATTTGTGGTCCTATGAGGACTAAGAGCTATTTTGGTGATAAGTATTTTATGATCTTTACTGATGATTATTCCAAAATGATGTAACTTTTCTGAGAGAAATGTCTGAGGCTTTCAGTAAGTTTAAAGTATTTAAATCTCTTGTTGAGAAAGATAGTGGGTTGGAACACTTGGCGGTAAAGTCGTTCCCTTCTCACTGACCATTAATGGTGCCCTAAGGGCAACTCAAGAGGGAAAACCTTCTAAAGGATTTAATTGCTTGAAGCAAAAGAAATCATAAGAGCGGTTTGACTTTTTGGTCACCCAATTAAGGGGAGAGCATATACCTTCCACTTTCGAGACAAGGCAAACAATGTTCTTTTTAACTTTCAAGGAAATGATTAGCTAATATCTATTCAAAGATGTTTCTCCAACAAGCATGGTGTTCTTTTTATCCCATAAAGCAATTTTTTATTTAACTAGGAAGTTGAAATCCTGGTCAACAAAAGTAAAACACGTTTTCTTGAAAAGGGAAATTGCTTTGCAAAATAAAAGGAAATATTTTGATTTCTTTTTACCTTTGCAATAAAATGAAAATTTGTTGTTCTTTTTATAGTCCAAATTTGAGGCGTTTTCCCTAATCTTGCAAGAAAGGAAAGTGTTTGATTTGTTGTTCTTTTTACCTTGCAATGAGATTCCTTTTAATCCCAAAAGAAAATTTGATTTATTTTAAGCCCAAGATAAAATGTTCTTTTTAACCAAAGGGAAATGAATTCTTTTTAAACCATTTTGAAAAACTAAGAAAAAATCAAATTCCTACATCTAATTTCCTCCAACCTGCAATAAAAGAAAGTAAAAAAATTAAAACCTTAGGCGGGCTTACACAAGCCTAATTTTCTAACTCTGTTACAAATTGTCGCTTTTCTCTATTAGAGTTATGTGTCGAACCTCTGCACAAATGTGCTACAGAATGGTATAAAAGCGCTAAAGGAAGACCCCTACGTGCTACTCTGATTCCCGAATGTGCTACACTGATACTTCTATGTGTAAGAAAGAAACAAAGAATGTTATGCGCTAAAAATAGGCTCCAAAGTGCTATAAGATGGGTCCTATGCGCTAAAAAAAGAGATGGATGCGCTATTGTTTGCCACAAATGCACTAAAGTATACTCCGGATGTGCTAACAGGGTATTCCAGCATGCTTGTAATCCTTGGCCCACACAAAAAACAATGCTATTTATGGGGATGTGCCCCACGGTGGGCACCAGAAATGTATGCGGGAAAATGCAGTGATGAAAATGAACAACTCAAATAAAAAAGACCCACACACCAATGATGATTAAGTTAGTATGAAGATTATGATATGATAAAAGATTAGCAAATTATCCTAGCAATGATATACTATCCTAGCATGAATATTTTATGAGATGAAAAATGCTTTGAAATGCTATTATGATTATTTAACAAAGAGAGGCTAAAATGTTTAGTAAATTAGACTATAATGTAGATACATGAAAGATTGTTGATATTGAAAATGAGGAATGAGAGCTCTATTTATAAGGAAAACAGGGCAATGGATGGTTAAGATTGAATAATCTTAATAAGGGCTAGGATTGAAAGTTGATCAATCCATGTTTACAATTCTCACCAATGAAATGATGACAACTGTCAACAAGAGGTTGCTTGAGAGGAGATGCAAGAAGCATTAAATTCCTGAGAAGACATTAAGGTTACCCTAGGAGGTAAGGGTTAAGGTTAGGTTAGGTTTATCCAATGGATAAATCTTTTACCCAATGGGTAAACTCTTGTGCAAGGGTTAATAGGATAACCAAGGTTAAAGCCATGAATGCTTAATGAGACCCTTGAGTTCGATGAGGGTTAAGTTAGAGAGAAAGTCTCTAACCATGCAAGAAGGTTGAGTTAACCATTAATGGTTAGGAAGACTTTGAGGGTTAACTTGTTGAAGACAAAAATCCTTTAATGCATTTCAAAGACTTTGGAGGCTTTGAGAAGTGACTTCTCTTTTCTTAGGAATGTGACAATAATTAGGAGATGAATTAGGCTAAATTGGAAGTGATTAGAAGAATCTAGAAGAGGTTTAGGAGGCAAGTGGGAGATGTAGGAAAATGCAAGTGGAGGGAAAAGGATTTTAATTAAAATAAAATTACTTTATTTCAACAAAAATAGATGCAACTTGCATAAATACAAGTGGGGGGATTTAATAAATAAATTAGATTTATTTATTTGCAAGGATCAATTTAATTAAATGTAAATTTAATTAAAAAGGGAGAAAGGAGAATTAATTAAATAAAATGATTTATTTAATTAGAATCTAGAAAAGGTTTTGGTGAATTTAATTAAATAAATTGACTAATTCATTTAATCAAATATATGAAAATGAAGAATTTAATTAATAGGGGGAATGGGGTTAAAATAAATATTAAATATTTATTTAGGAAAGTGGTTAGATTTATACGTCTACAATAATGACCCCTATTACAATTATTATAGAATACCTCACAATTTGATGATACACAAGAAGGTCCATTACATACTATCCCAGTTCATCTAGAAATAAGCTTTGCAAAAAAATATGCGGGGAATAAAGTCTTCCCGAGACCAAACTGGGATCTGCCATAATCCATAAATTGACAGATGCCACCAGTGCTGTCTATTTTTAGCAGTGTCTATTTTTAGAAAAAATCACTGCCTCCAATTGGCCTAGTTTTACGTTTTGACAAACAATCTACTTTTAGCAACATGCGAATGTTGACTATAAATGCTATTTTATGTGTAGAATAGATCTTTATTGTATTGTTTTATTGTGGTTTAGGGTAAAAGGAATGACTTCCTATTACTCATTTGTGAGCTCCATACGATGTCACGATATCCTTTCACTAGATGGGAGTATGTGTGTGTGTGTGTGTATGTGTGTATATACAAAATATTTTGCGCAGGTTGTAGGTACCAAACACCGACTCCACTTGGTCCCACAAGTTTGAGCATTTCTTTAAATCTTAATGGTGGTACAAAAAATAGTACAAGACCCAAAACGTATCTAGCCTTAGCCATTGTCCTAACCTAGGGACAATTATCTAGTCTTATTTTTATGTCATCAGATTTGTCACGTAGACAATATCTGATCACCTTGTTGTTTGTGGTAAGCCTTATTTTGATATTGGTATTTTTTTATGATTTAATTGAGTGTGTGAGATACTATGTTATCTTAATTACAGATATTAATTATAACTTGAGTGTTATAAATAAATTAATAATTAATTATTGTTTATTATTACTTTAATTGTGTTTTTTATTTAATAACTATATTCTTATCATTGCATATTATTTATTAAATGATTTATTATTGTGCATGTGAATATTTTTAGTCTGGGAGTTATCTTGAGTGAAAATTATGCTTTATTGTGGAATTGATTGTTCTATTTTGGTGGATAATTATACTTTTAGTTGCAAATAATTATTTGTTCTTTGCATGTTGTTGAGTGGAAGTTAACTATTTTTAGGCGAGTTTTTAATTGGTGTTTTAATATTGAAATATTAGGGTGAACTCACAAAGCTGGTTCGCACTTTTGCCAATGAAGGAAATTGGCTAAAGTGGAGAATTTCGTTTAGGGGGGGTTCGAGCGAAGTGGGGGTGTTCGAACCGACTACCCTTTGGGGTTCGAGCGAAGCCCCCACTTCGCTCGAACCCACTATTTCGAGCGAAGCACCTTTAATGCTTGATTATGTTATTTTTCAATTATATAGGGGGGGTTCGATCGAACCCCCCTTCATTCGAACCCCCCTAAAAATGGGGGGTTCGCTTGAACCCCCTTTTGTTCGAACCCCTTTTTTAACACTTCTCTAGAGCTTTCTACATTTTTTTGCAGATTTTTGGCCTTCAAACCTCTGGTTGAAGGCTCAAATGGAATGATCTTGACAACCCAAAATGTAGTATTGTAGTCCTCAAAGCAAGCTTTCCAATGATTATAATATTATTACATATTGAGTTTATTATGAACTTGTTTTTTTAATTTTACCAAACATAGGTTTCTCACCAAACATGAACTTCTCTGTTCAACACATTGGGAAAAATAGGAAATTAATTCAAAAAAATTCTGAAAAATATCTAAGCCCTAGGTATTGATGTCTTCTTTCTAACAAAAAAAATAAATTGAATTTCGATATATATATATATATATAGAACAAGTTGTGTTCAAACTTAAACCTATGTCGGAATTATGACTAGTCGAACTTCAAAACTTAATAAAAGGAAAAATATTGAACATATCACTATCAAACCAACTACAAGCCCTGGATATTGATGTTACAAACCAAAATTCAAAAGAATTGAGTTTTTATCATTTATAGAAAAAAAGTTATGCATTTTGGGAGGCACATCACTCTTAAAAAATGTAGTTTGTTGTAAAAAACTACTTTTCGAGGGAGATGGAAATTTTTTTAAAAAATCCTTCAAAAAAATTTGAAAAATATATATATAGAATCTAGAGACAAAATGCTACAAATCACTAATTTACATCATCTTCAAATTCTTTATAGTTTAAAAGTTGTAGTTGTCAGAAGTTGAAGATTATTTTAAAAGTGTTCATCTCAGTGTCAAAAGTGGCAAAAAAGTGGGACCCATTATTGTGAGTTCACCCATTATCATTTAATTTTTTTATAAGGATTTTTATTTGAAAATTAATTTAATATTATTGATTTAATGTTTTTAGGTGATATTTTTATGATTTTCAAATTAGGGTTTTCCTTTTCTTTTATGCATGTTTTTATGAAGCTTTATTTAGGTTGTAGTTGAGTCATGTATATATTCTCTTTATGAGAGTTATATTTTACATTTTCTTTTCACGGAGTTTTGGGAGAAGAATTATGATTGCAAATAGTGGAGAATTTTGAAAGAGAATTTTGGATTGTGAATTTGAGAGAAGAGTTTGTTGTCTTTCTGTATTGATTGGATGATTGCTTTTCCGAGTTCTTCTTTGAGCTTGGATTGGATTTCTTTGGGCTTGATTGTTGGAATTTTGTTGCTGATTGGAAGAGGATTCATGTTTCAGAGATTCGTTTGTAAATTCTCTCTCTTTCTCTACCTTTCTCCACAAGTTTTCAAGTAGGTTTCTATCTCCTAGTTTTTATTTCAGTTTTAATTACAATTTTAATTGAAGTTGATTATTAGGGGGGAACTAGGAATGTTGTTTTGATTTTATTTATTATCTGAAACTAGTTCATTATTTATATTTTAAAAAGAGTGCTATGTGCTTAAATCAGGTGTGGGAATTGATTATTTTAGTTGACCATTTTTGCTTTATGCTTGATTGAAAACCCTATACGATTCCCTATGTTTGTTTTTTCTATGATTTTGGGATGTTATCAGGCCTTTTTTGAAATAAGTATTTGTCAAAATTTAATTTTGAGTTTTATACTATGTTTTTCTTTTTCTTTTTGCATTTCTGGGCAACTACACAGGTTTAGTAACCAATTGTGCAAGTTTTCTGGGTTTTGATTTGGTTTGCAATTTTGGTCAATTTGGTTTCCCGATCAGTTCTAGAGGCTTAGGGTAACTGAGTATCTTGTCAATTTTGATTTTCTGTACCTGATTAGATTTAATTTGGCTATTTTGGTGTTCATATTCCCCTTCTTGATTTGGTTTGTGAAAAGGAACAATGATTTTGGGGTTATGATTCACTTTCAGGACTTGACCTTCTGTTGGTCTTTGTTTGGAAGTTCTAATTATAGATTTATGCCATCTATTCATGTATATGGATTCTTGATGTTCCTATTTGTATATCATATATTTCATGTTGCTTATTTTGAGCCATAGAGGATAGGTTATCTAGGTGCATTAAGGGGGAGTGGTTCTCTATGGGGGTTGGGGCCCAAAGTGGCTGCTAGGATAACCCATAGGAGAGTAGATTAATAAGTGATAACATTAATAAAAATTTGGGTTAGGTTTACACACTAATAAGATAATGTTTTGTGACCCACTCATGGCCTCATGTGCTTGTATAGATAGAGGATGAGATTAGGAAGGCCTGTCCATCTGCAAAGATGTTTGGAACTGACATGATTGTGCAATACCTTGTTTTCATGAAAGGATTGTATGATACCGTATGAGTTCTCCATGGGGTCGAGGTCTAGAGTTATGTAAGTGTCGGACTGTCAGGATATCCCATGTTGAGTCTATGCGATGAAACCCTCTCCTTATGTATCCTAGTATCATATTGTGTAGCTTTTATGTGGAAGCCTTTGGAAGTTTGATGTTCTTTTGGAGTACCCTTGAAGTCTCTTGGAATATTTTGGTTGTTAATCTTACTTTGGAAGTATTTTGTTTGTCTTTGTAAGTTTTTTGGATGTTCTTTTGAAGTTTTTTGGTTGATATCCTTATTTTATTTTCTTGTGTTGTTGTGTCTTGTGTATCTTGGTTGTGGTGTATATTCAGTTCTTTTGTCCCTAGCTTTCTTTCTTTGTTGTTTGGGGGCCTTATGTCTATCTCTAACAAAGGGGGTGGACCTTCATGATTCCACATGGTCAGGTGGTAGTGTGTACCATCCATTGGGGTTTTTGGAGTTCTTGTTTGTGTTCAACTGCATAGATCTTACCTTGTATCCAGTGTTTTCACATTTGATTGTAGATTGTTCTACCATCGTAATTTTATTTAACATGTATCTTCCAGAAGTGATGTAAAAGGATATGTAATTGTATGTTTGTACTTGTAATTGAAAGGATATTTCTAATTGGATACTCCAATGGAAAGAATTGTAATAGGACTATTATGATAGATGTATTTGTATTAATGGATAACTTGTAAGTGAATGTACTCATGTGGATTATATGTATGTTTTTATTCTTGATGAAGGTTATCATAGGAATATTTCATTTGGTACTTTAAAATGAACTTGGCATAGGCCTTTATATGATGAGTAACAAGATTAATGATTAGGAGTTTATTTGATTAAGTTAAGTCTGATGAATACTAAGAGGGGGGGTGAATTAGTATGCCAAAAATCTCTGTACTTAAACACTTACACAGTCTGAAGATAAACCGGTAAAACAGTCTAATAGACAGATCGGTTATCACACATGCAAACCAAAATGCGAATAAAGAATTCACCCACAAAAGCAATACAACCATAACACAAGATATTTGACGTGGAAACCCAACTAGGAAAAACCATGGTGAGATGGAACTCACAAGTCACTATCTGCAGAATAGAAACTAGACCGGTTAAGGTTAGACCGGTTAAGGTCTCACATTGTTCTTCACCAGAACAGATCCTGTTAGGAATCTCAATCTCTGTTAGGAGATAAGTCTGATTAAAGACTACCTTGTTAGAGGATTTTAGATTCACAAAAGTGAACCACCTTGTTAGAGGATTTTAAAAAGGCTTTGAGGCCTACCCGGTTAAGGGCTACAGACTTGTCAAAGATGTGAGTAATCAACAAGTGTTTGATCGATCTTATAGCACAGACTGCTTGATTAGATCCAGTATAGTTCACTGCTAATGCACTCCAGCATTACTTCAGTCTTCTCTATCTCTTTCTATTTACAACTCGATCTTCTCAGATAAGATCGCTCTTACAACAACTCCACAATCACCTTAAACCCTAGCCACAACATAAACTCTTTCAGCAACAGTAACAACAACTCAAAACCCTAGACATGATGTCCTTTTAAAGGAATCTGATTTCATGTCGGTCCAATAGGATTACATTACAATTTCCTAGGTTCAATGAATCTAGACATACTCAGTAACACGACACAAAAAGCACCATCAGTGTGTCAGCACCGTCAATCAATCGGTGGGTTGGTAACTCATCACAAAATGCCAATTGGTAACTCATCACAGAGTATTACTGGTTCATACAAAATACCGGTTGCCAGTTTGACAAAACTGAAGACTGGTAAGAATGTGTTATGCCGCTTTGCTCCCTTGTACCGGTTGAGATCTACGAACCGCTTGGGGTCGTCATGCCACTTCAGACCAGGAAACACATTCTGCAAAATCATTAGTCTAAAGACTAGAATACAACATACCGGTTGGAACAAATACTGGTTGAGCTCTAGCTCATACATATAAAGGGGTTCTCAGTACAAGTGTGTGTCCATCAATGACAATCACAACATAAACATAAAAAATGCCAACAAAGTCAATGTATCCTATTGGAGATGTTTATGTGATTTGAAATAATGTGATGGATTAAAATTATCTTCTTGTGATTAACTTAGTGATGTTTTATACATGTTAGTAAGTGTTGCTTAGTAGTGGCGTTAGGGAACCCATAGAGGATTGTTATGAGATGTGATTAAGTTTTCCTTTAAAAATTGTTATGATTCATCTATGTTATATAATAAATTTCCTTAGTGTTGCATTGAGTTAAAAAATGGTTAATTTATTATGATTCCTTTTTTTTTTAAGAAAAAAATTATTTTCTATGTGTTTTGGTTTATTAGTTGTTATTTCTTCGGGCTTCCCTAGAGGGGTGTTATAATGTTGCTCCTCACTATGTGAGACTAGTAGCTTATGTTTTGGGGGAGCTTATCATTCATGGTGGTAAAATTTAATGAGAAATCATACTTGGTTAGCAACACAATAACCTAATTATTCTTTTCTTTATGCTAGAGGGAAGAATCATTTTCAAACATTAATCCTTCAATAGGATCTAATTTACCTTTGTTGAGTTGTATCTTTTCTAATGATATTCCTTTCTTGCATATAATTGTTTGTCCTTCATGAGGATATTATCCTTACTTGAAGGTGTGTATCCTTGATTATGACCTCTTCCTTTCTTTAAATAGTATATCTTTTAAATGATCTCTCCTTGGTGTTGAAAGTGTGCAATCCTTCATTAGTAATCCCCTCTCCTAGCAATTGAGAAGGTTTGTATCCTTGATCTCCTTCCCATTTCTTAGTTTTGAAGATGCCATTTTTATTAAATATCTCTTTTATGGAGGTAGATATATTAGGGAAAGATCTCTTCCTCCCTTTGATAGTCATGTATCATTGACGCTTGTTGCAAGATATCTTATTTACAACTATCTCTTTCTTGCTTAAAGATTTACATCCTTTAAGGATCTTTTTCCTAGCTTGGAACACATGCATTTCTGTTGAGGATATATCCTTGGTGTTAAAAGTGTTTTATCCTTGATGTGGATCTTTATATTCTTTAAGATATCAACATAGAAGCACGTTAAATCTTAAGGGGATGCATACGAGGCCTCCTTGTTGCTCATTGTAATTCATTGAATTTCCCCCAAAGTTGTCGTATTGTATTACATAATGCCTCATTCGGCATGGTTATTAATATATCTCTAACAACTTTCATAACATTTAACTTTTGTTGTTGATCATATAGTATATTGTGTCTTGCTAGTGTCATTGATGTTGCTTACATCTCCTCCGGTGATTGGTCAACCAGTATAGAAAGGATTTTCAGTTTGAACATTAAGCATCTATCATATCATTGTTGGTTGCCTAACATAATTAGGTTTTGTAGTGTAATCATTTTTTGCACTAGATAGATCACACAACATTACACACCTTGTTGTCTAGTAGAATATGTTCTACACTTTCTTTTTTATGGATCACCTAGCATAACTTAAATCTCTAGCTAGTATAATCCATGACACAATCATGAATCACACAACATAGTACACCTTGTTGGCTAGTAGAATTCATGGTTAAAATTTCCCATGGACCCCTAGCATAACCTGCCTTATTAGTTTTTGGATCATTTTTTCTTGTCTCGTCAATTGGTGTATGGCCTTGTTCTTTATATAAGTCCACTAATGCTCTTGCAATAACAAGTTGAGAATGATATTAGTAGTTGAGACATATTTGACATTGAGGTTTCTTCAACTAGTTGACTTGGAACTTTTGGTTTTCTTTACAACTAATGTTGTTTACTTTGTGTATATTTGAAGGTTTATTGCATGGATTGATAAGATCCTATGATTGGGGGCTTATGCATCCATCAACTTAGTATTATCCTATTTCTATCTTGTCTTTCTCTTAGTTTCTCTATCTCTTCATCTCTACTTTAGCGTATGAGCGTAAGATCATACTTTTGCTAAAGTAGGGGCTGAATGTAGTACCCTAAATTGTAACCCCCATATAGTTTTACACTCATTTTTGGGCCCTTGCTTTAATGTGCCTTATCCTTTGCCATTTCAAGCCTATTTGGGCCTTTTTACATCCTACAATAATCAAATACTCAAATTAGGAGCTGACTTAGCATCACAAACCCCGACACTCATGACTGCCCTTTTGGAGGTCCTATTTTGGTGGGATTGTACACCTGTAAGGTTTAGAGCACCCAAATTAGTTGCATATAAATACTATGGAACCTAGCACACTTGACTCACCAAAATTCCCCAAAATTTTAGTTCTTGTTAGTATTGACCTTCCCCTTTTCAAATCTGGTCTCAATTTTTGTAAATGACCATTGGAAGTTAGCCTAGATGTGAAAGTACTTTGAGAATGTTAGGAAAATAGGTGTTGTACACCTTGCATAATAATGTTTAATTGCAATATTTTATTTATTATGTATTTCACATGGACATGTAATGTATTATTTTATTATTATTGTTGCACCTAGGAACACCTAGATGAATGTGAAACATGTAGAGATTCCATGGGGAATATTCTTGGAGACCACTTGATGAGTTGTTACATTGTATATTATATTTTATTATAAATATTATTATTGGGGAAATAAATCAATAAAGTACTCAATAGTAATTGAGGGTAGGTGGGGTTATTTACCACATGGTTTTGATGTAATACCACTTGCTGATTTTGTGGGAGCTTGTGTCTATAAAAGCACCACATGGGTAGTTGTTTGGGTTAGCTAGGTTAGCATTTGTGAAGGTTGGAAGCATGGCATGTGATGTGTGGTTAGATGCTTGGTTACATGGGGTGCTTGTTGGATGGTTCATTTCAAAGGCTTCCCATAGTTGTATTGTAATGGTTGCATTGCTGATAATAAATGGTGGATGATGCTTTTGGAGGCTGGGTTTTTTCCTCATGAGGGTATATCTTGTGTCATGTTTCATGGGTATGTTGTCTATTCTTTGCATGTGGATTCTATGTGTTGATTTGATTAAAATCTAAATTGGGTTATGTGGAAGTTGTCATAAAGTTGGCTGCAAGTTTCTTTACAAGTGGTATTAGAGCTACGGTTTTATGGTGTTATAACCCTAGGTGTTGAATCCATGAATGCATGTAAGAATGAAAGAAAAGACAAGATATGAGGGTTTGTTGCAAGTTGTGGGTTCCAGATTTGTGGGCATTTATTGTAGATATAGTGTTATAAAAAACTGTTTCAAATTGGATTTTCATTGATTTGCATTTTGGGGGTTTTGGGGGTGAAGTTTTAGATTTGACTTCGTGAGACAAAATGGATCCCATGGTTGTGATCTTGGAGGCTAGGAGACAAATTTTAATATTAAATTCACACTACTTTGATGATGTTGAACTGAGATGCACATTTCTTTAACAATACGATCATATGACCGTATTGCAGATGCATCGTCAGAAAGTAAATATTTTATTCTTGCATAAAAATTTGAAATAATTGAAAAAAAAACCCGAAAAAAGACATGGCCACCACCCCCTGACCCCCGTACCTCTATGACAACCATGGAAGGTACGACAGTCCCTATAGGGACTAACACCCTTCCAAGGTTGTCGGCCTCCTCGAGCAGCGGCAAGGCTAGTGAGCCCTCGGGCCCTTGGTTCCTGAGCTGTCTCCCATGTGAGCGAGACCCACCTCCAAGAGCAATGCTTAAAACAAATTTTCAAAAAATATAAAAATTCTGCCATTGTTAAAAATGGAAAAATTAAAATTTGTTTTTATGAGTTTTTTTAAATAAAAAACTTTGATATTTAATTTAAATGCCATGTATTATATCATTATATGCCAATTGTAAAATGGTGGGTGGGTCCGGCCAGTGGGTCCCAACCAAGTATTAAAAATGTAAATATTATTTTTTTGCATATTGAAAAAATTTAAAAAATGATTTTTATGGCATATTGGCATTTTTGGAATCCCGTTGGCTTGCATATAGTCTAATTGGCTGAATTTCTTTCACAAGGCATAACTCGGGCGTATGATGTCAGTTTTTTGACTTCTTATAGTCATTGGAAAGGTAGTTCAGTGTACTTTATGTTCACATGATCTGTTTTTCCTAATTTTTCTATTTGGGCAGTGAAATGTTTTTGGAAGTGAAAGTTACCTTTATGGCTTTGAGAGGTCATAACTTGAGCATACAAAGTTGGATTTTGGACTTCAAATAGTCATTGGAAAGTTCTTGGAGAGAACTACACTTTGGTTCAAATTTGGAGTAGGATTGAGATGATTTATTTGCTGATATTTTGATCTGATCTATTTATGGGTTCTCTTGATTGTGGTGACATTATGAGTTTATGACATTTTAAATATTGGAGATTTGGATTTGATGTCATTGTACACTCAATGGTGTATCTTCATTCCTCTTATGTTGACATGGTTATCAATTTTTGTTTGAGTATGTATGTTGCATTATTGAGTCTCCAATCTGTGCAGTGTTGTAGGCGGTCTATACTTACATGATTGCATTTATGGCTTGGATATGGGTTGTCTAGGCCCATAGACCTTTCATTGTTGATTCATATTCAGACTGGTGGCTTGGTTTAGTCACATTTTTTGCTTATTTTATTGTTATGTTGAGGAGGAGAGATGTTGTTACCAGGTACAGTCATGGTGGAGGACCTATGGTGTTGACTATGTGATGCTGGCTAGCTGGACACATTGAGAGTTAGATGCTTGTTTCGTGGAGGTGATCATGATGCCATGGTTGTTTCTTGTGTTTAAGGGGTGTTGGCATGATATGATTGGATTTGTAGGTGCTTTTATTGATGATGATTTGATTTAGATTCTTGATTGGTTATGGCAGTGTATCTTCTTGTGTTGAGGATCATGGTTACTTTGAATTTTGGGAGCTCATGATGTGGACTTTAAGTTCTTTGATTGTTATATGGCTTTGGTTGATTCTCATGTTAGAGGATGGTTTTATCATGATGTCATGGATAACATGTTTACACTTTCAGTGGGAGATTTTGACAGTGATGATGTGACAATCTAGGATTGGTTTCTGATTGTTTATTGGTGGTTTTGTATCTTCTTGGCTTGGAGATCATGGTTTACTTGATGTTATTGATTTTTCATCTGTATGTGTGTAGAAGAATGATCTTCATTTAGGAGATGGTTATCATGATACTATGAAGATCTTGGTATCACAGTTCAATGGGAGTTTGTAGTAGTGATGTGTATTCACCATTGGATGGTGGATGACTTCTTAGCGTGCAGATGTTTGGAGGATGCCTTAGATCTTGTTGGTGCAGATGGGTCTTTCACATTTGTAGGTACACTTATAGGAGATGTTGATCTTCATGATATTTGAGGATGTTGACATCTTGAGGGCTCAAGGAGTCCTTGGTTGAGGTGTAGTTTATGCTTTCATTTGACATGTTATCCTTGTTTGATAAGATGGTTGATATTGTGTCATTGTGCACTCTTGATACTAGTTTAGAGTTTTGGCATGATATGGTTATTTGATATGTTCATATGGAGCATGTTATCTCTTTGGAGGAGATGGTTAGATGACATTGTCATGTTATGTTCCTGATTCTGCGGTTGGAGCTTTGACATTGATCTTGGTAGTTCTCTTTGTATTGGGTACATGATCATGTTTGCTTGATTACTTCATGGTGATGCTATGTTGTATTTGGAGTTTGGTATGGATTGATTGGTTACAGGTACTCATGGATACATGGAGACATAAGTGATGTTGGTAATCTCTTATGATTAGAGACATGTATTGAGATGGTTGACAATTTCAGTAGGAAAGATCGAAGAGCATTCACCTGGTATGGACTCGAGAGGAGAATGTTCTTAGATGAGTCATGATGATTTGGATATCTTGGATGATAATTCTCATTCCCCACTCTTGGTCTACTCAACTATTTACTACCTAGGAGACATTACCCATTATTCCTTTCAGGTGCATTATGTTTTATGCTTATCTTTCATAGATATGGATCTTGAGCTATGGATAGATGGTTAATTCTGGAGGATTCAGTTTCAGATATGTTTGGCATTGGTTATCTCCTTGTGCATTTGAGTTATTATGATGGCATTCATTGATTATAGAGTTTGGGAGAGTTTATTGGGCATGTACCCTTTGGATTGGGAATGGATATTAGTTTGATCTTCCTAGTTATGAGATACTTACATCCATGTTGATTGCATGTTATATATGTTTGTTTGGTCCAAGGGACTGAACGAGTTTGGGTGTTGTTATGCTATTCTCATTTGGGGTTTTATGGAGGAGATCATACTTGACATTGTTGGCATTTAGAGGTGTATGTGTAGAAGGACATGCTACAGGTTTTGATTTGCAGTGTTTCTCTCTTTGGTCTTGTTTATCTACCTAGATGTTTGGATTCACATTACATTGGATTTGAGGTTGTTTGGAGCTATGTGATCACTAGTTTTGTGTTCATGTGTCGTCATGTCAGAGATGAAATGGACGTTCCTTAATCTCTTTTCTTTTGTTGGTTGTGGATAACATGGGAGAGTTATGGAGACTTGTGCTGAGAGTAGTACTTGCAGGTTATTGGTTTACAGGTTATTCATATTGTTGTGGATGTTCCTTGATACTACATAGTTATGGTTACACTTTCTATGAGATGTTGTTAGTGGATTCATTTCAGTTTTGACATTACCTATGCAACATGAGTTTCTAGGTGTACATATGTGATAGGTATTGCATTTGGAGTTTCTGGTTGCATGTTACAAGTTGTATATATCATTGAGATGGTATTCACTTGATCTGTATACCTTGGAGGTATGGATAGTTGGATGTGCTAGAACTTGACATGGGTGTTATTTCAGCTATGGCTATGGGTTTTTGACAACTATCGATGCATTAGATACCTTTGGATTGAGTGTTTATGTTTGGATATCAGTTGAGATGGGACTTATCATTCATTGTGACAGGTTGTGTGGCTTTCTTTTTGGATGGACTTTTCATGTCCAGTGGCAGTGGCATGATGAAGGGTGGGAGCATTAATGTATGAGATGGTGGTCACTTTGTTTCTTGTTGCAGGTATCTTGATGGAGCACATGGAGCACTTGGATTCCATGATGGTATATATTCTAGGAGGGATTGTTCCCTTGTTCATGATGTAGTTGATTTCCCCCTATGCAATGTATACAACAAGTGGGAGATTGTTGGGAAAATAGGTGTTGTACACCTTCCATAATAATGTTTAATTGTAATATTTTATTTATTATGGATCTCCCATGGACATGTAATGTATTATTTTATTATTATTGTTGCACCTAGGAGCGCCTAGATGGACATGCAACATATAGAGATTCCTTGGGGAATATTCTTGGAGACCACTTGATGATTTGTTACATTGTATATTATATTTTATTATAAATATTATTATTGGGGAAATAAATCAAATAAAGGACCTAATAGTAATTGAGGGTAGGTGGGGTTATTCACCACATGGTTTTGATGTAATACCACTTGGTGGTTTTGTGGTAGCTTGTGTCTATAAAAGAATCACATGGGTAGTTGTTTGGGTTAGCTAGGTTAGCATTTGTGAAGGTTGGAAGCATGGAATGGGATGTGTGGTTACATGCTTGGTCACATGGGGTGCTTGTTGGATGGCTCATTTCAAAGGCTTTCCATAGTTGTATTGTAATGGTTGCATTGCAAATAATACATGATGGATGATGCTTTTGGAGGATGGGTTTTTTCCACATGAGGGTTTTTCCAAGGTATATCTTGTGTCATCTTTCATGGGTATGTTGTCTATTCTTTGCATGTGGATTCTATGTGTTTATTTGATTAAAATCTAAATTGAGTTATGTGGAAATTGTCATAAAGTTGGCTGCAAGTTTCCTTACAAAGAAACCTATATAAAGGCATCATCTCTAATTCATTTTATCATCTTTCATCATCCACAAGTTTCATTCAAGCATTCACTTCCTTCATTAGATTCAAGCTACAATAACTTATCTTCAAGTATGTATTCATGATGGATTTGGTTGTGATTTATTCATGTTATTGTATCAACACTTGGAGGAACTATATAAAGAGAATTTGATCATCACCATTCATCAATCCAAAGATACAATCTTGTCGATTTAGCATTCAATTTTAGATAACCTTTTCCCTACGAGGGGTAAGCTCTCTTTTCTAATCAATAATTGTTGTAGTGGAGGTTAACACCTACCCGAGGTTTGACTTAGGAAATACCCTATATAGTACAACCATTTTTATATCTTCTTTGTGTACATGTTATAGATTTCCTAGTAGAAAATTATAGATTTGCAGAGAGCAGACTGAGACATACGATTCTAGACTTTGAATAGGAGAAAACCAAAGGTCTATGCCAATTTTCACATCTTGCCAACACTTATTGGTTTAATTTTAAAAGGAATTATCTACAAAGCATCTTGCTATGGAATCCAAAGTTTTACTTGATGGAAGCACCTTCAGGTCTATGGCACCTTGCACACTTGACCAACACTTTAAACTCTAGATTTCAATGATAGGTCCCTTTTTGTATCTCATTTATATATCTATACTTCTATGTTATATTTTTATTCTATTTATGCCAAATCTTGTCAATTTTGCATAAATTTACCTAGTCATTTCACATTCATATCAAATCATCTCAAACACAAAAAGAGGAAATAATCATACACAACATCCATCTCTCCTTTGGGATTGAAGTTGGATCTTGGTGGGTATTTCCTCTAATGAATGATATTTATTTGGATCCTGGTTATCTCTCTAGGATAGTATTTCATTTAATACATGTTAGATGATAAAATTAAAATATATGAAAAACCCACCCACGCATTACCTACTATCATATAATGAAAGAATGGTAACAATACTATTAATATAAACACCATAGTATACAAATATTAAATTTTATCTAGTTTTAAGGACACCCCCTTATTTTTCACTAAGAGAGAAATATAATTTGGTTGAAAGAATATTTCCCTTCTCATATAAATTTGATTATCTTTTCTATAATGCACTTGATAATATCATGTGCAAGTGTGTCCAGGAAGATGAAACATATAGCATCTTGCATGCAAGCTATAATGATCCATATGGAAGAAATTCAAATGGAAATGGGACTATTTTAAAAATACTAAATATAGGTCAATATTGGCCTACTCTACACAAATATGAAATCAAGTATACTAGGCGATGTGATATATGCCAAAGGCTAGATTATCTAACCTGTAGGGATGAGATGCCCCTGCAACTACAATTGGTCTTCTCACATTTTTAAGTGGAGGCTTGAATTTATAGGGCCTATAAATACTCCTTCAAATAATGAATGCATATTAATTTGCATTGATTACCTCACTGAGTAGGTGGAAGTTCATTCTATGAAGCATGCTAGGGATAACAAGGTTGTTGAATTATTGTATGAAGAAATTTTTACTATGCATGGAGTACCTAGAGAAATTGTTACTGAACATGGACCTAAATTTACATAAACCTTGATTAAGGAAATATTGAATGAAAACAACATTTAGCATAAAAAGTGCACTCCTTATCATGCCTAATATAATATCCAGGTTGAGGTTACCAATAGGAAAATTAACAATAGGGAAATTGAATCCATCCTAACTAAGATAGATGTCGTGCATTGGTAGGATTGGGTAGCTCGCCTTCTTGAAGTTTTTTGGGTCTACAAGACAACTGGGTAGACTAAAATAGGGATTTGAATATTAGAAAATGGTGTATGGGATGAAATATATCCTTATAATTTAATTTAAACACAAAAAATTGAGCATAACACTTCAACTAGGTATGGTACTATCAACCATAGAAAAGGATAGAATATTATAGTTGAATGGCCTTGATGAAACCAAGAGAGGCTTTTCATCATACAAAAATAGTGCAAAAAAAACAAGTAAAGTGCCATGACCACTTCATCAAGAGAAAATTATTCTACCTTCATAAGGGAAAGCTTCAAACATGGTAGTTAGGATCCTATGAGATTGATGAAGTATATCCCAATAGTTCAGTTTAGTTATCTACTATTGACACAATTTGGTTCTCCTTGTCGGTCAATGGTAATTGACTTAAAATATACCAAAATTTTTGGACTAAGCAACTTTTATGACATAGTTCCCATCAACAATAACTATCATAGAACACATAGCATCTAAATTTGAGCATTATTACACTGGTGTCAATGCCTCATAAGTATAATGTCTAAGCTTATCTCTCCCATAATTAAGTTCTTTAGTATTTCTATGCATATTTTTAGGACAATCGATCTTCAAAATAATCAAAGCAACAATAGAGTCTATGATTATTGTACATACAACCATTTGCCCAAGTATCTATAGAACTTGAACACCTAGCAAATAGCTAAGGGACCTATGAATCCGTATGACTAGGAATACATTTTCATGCTACCAAAATCATCATTGGTACCAAAATGTCATTATATGACATGCTACATCCTATCCACGTAGTATATAATTATTCTAGTTCATGCTTTCCACAACCACATGTTATAAATGTGGTTGATCGTTGCACCAAAAGATCAACATGTCAATGCTTGATACAACCATGAGACGTAATAAATCCGTAGGAGGCGGTTAAGCCATATCACAAACCTGATCACCATGTTGCACAACACAAGGAGACCAAGGGCCCACACCTTGCAACAATCCCTCCCCCAACACAAGTGAGTGGTTTGAACCTGTGACCTAGGCTCTAATACCACTTGTTAGAAACATAGTTGTCATTGCACCAAAATATTGACTTGTTAATGCTCGATACAACCGTGAGATTTAAATCCATGAGACATGATTAAGCCATGTCACAAACCCGAGCACTGCACTCCACAACACAAGGAGACCAAGAGCCCACACCTTGCAACACCACACATTCTTTTTGGCATGAATAATAACTGATTTCTATTTTGACTTCGTTTCAAATCTTTGACAATACAATAATTTTTTTGATCTATTTCCTCACATTCCACGACCTCAATAATTTTTTTTCCATTATTGCAAACAGTACACCTAGTTCTCTTCATGATTTTTCATTATTATTTCTCATGTTTTTCTTTCAATATCCAATCCATTTTTTTGTTATTACTCAAATAATTATGTAAAGTTCTTTGAATATTACCCAACTCATGATATTTTTTCCATAAACTATCATGTGCATACACATGTCCTCATTTTGTTGGGAGGAGGATTCCATTATAAATGGAGCCAAGAACTCTAGTAAAATGTCAATTAAGATTAACAAAATATTGTAGGTAGAATAGATGAATAATGCATTTAAAATTAAGGTACATATAAGGGAAATGAAAGAATTTGATTTCTCAAATCGGGAGGAAAAAGTAGGTAAACCTACAAACCTCACTAACTACCTCTATCTCACCACATAGGAAAGCCACCTAAGAATATGATTAATACACCCAAACCCTCTTAAGTATAGCTTAGATGAGAAAAAAGAGTAGGTCTCGACATCAAATCCTAATAAGGTACCCACGTACAATGCACCTCATAAAGAAGAGGTGAAAAACTTGTTGGAAAAAAAAACCCCTAAATAAGAGAAAATATGCTCTCTAATGTATGAGAAGTACAAATTCCCATGCAAGTAAAACAAATCCTTTCCATAAGAGAGAAGGAGAGAGACTATGTGACCCTCCCTCAATATAGAATATTTTGTAGTGATGGTAGATACTCGACACTAAATGTTGAAGATGATCTAGGCCTCGTGATCAACATTCCTCCCCTTAGAAATAAATAGAACTATAGAAGTTTGAACGTTATCTCCCCATTCCTAAAAGGAATATGAGAAAATAAAACTTAAGATGTATGATTTCTTTGAATATGCATCCTCCAAATGATTCTCAATAATATCTATGCCAATGTTGAATTGTGACAAATGATAATAAGATGAGAATCTTGTACATTGACCATGGATGTATGGTGATAGGTGGACCAATGAGAATTTGGTACTGGCACAATAGAAAAAAATATAGGGAAAGAAAGAGTAAGGGGGTTTGAATGTGCCCTCAAAATCATCTAAAGGAGAAGAATAAGTTTTATAGATGAGATATCATGAAAGACGATATGGATGTCCTCAATGGTTTCCTCCAAGTCTAGAATGTGAGACTCCATGAAAAAAAGTTACAATGTCTAGTAGAAATGTGTCCCAAGAAGTTGTATCTAGAAGATGATAAAAATCCTGCTACACCAAACCCTTCGAAGTTGTCAAATAAGCACCATTGGACTCATAAGTAGCAAAAAAAGATGAAGTGTCCTTAGCCATGGAAACAACATTATGTGAAGGAACTTTGTATGGCAATTGTTCACTCCTTGAGGATGTGTTTGCACAAGATAGGGTATTAGGTGTCTTAATGAAGGGAACACCAAGATTAGATGAAGATTGAATATATCCAAAAAAACTATTGGATGATGACCCAAGAAATATTCAATGTTCTCTATGTGATGAATATATCCCTCATAAACTATAATGTTTATCAGTCCACAAAATTTGTCATTTTTGTTAAACCACTAGTTATTTTGATATTCATTATGTGGCTCAAGAATGAGTCCAAGGAGATATGGTAGTATACCATTCTCATGGAAATTATTTAGTATCCCTTCTTTCCAATAAATATAGTTCTTTGAATTGAGCTTGACAACAAAAAGATGAAATTCAAGTTTGGATGACATGATGGAATCCCCCAAAAGTGAAACTTGTTCTCATTTTATGATTACATGTGATATCCCCATAATATCTAAATTAGTGTCTCAAATTGAAGAAATAAAAGGATGTGGAAGTATACATGACACAACTCAACATACACTTCCTTGACCAATATTTAGAGACCTCCCTTACGATAGACACTTTATGAGTACAATGCATAGGCTAGACCAAAATTGAGTAAAAATGACACTTTATAAAAGAGTGTAAAATCATCTCAAATGGATTGGTCATGAAAAAATACAACTTTTTACAAAAAAAAATCCTTGATTTTGAGTTACTAAGCAAAAGTCATGCTTATCTCAATTTTTTTGATTTGCGTAATTATTTGCATTACAAAATTTTCCTAACTATCTATTTTTGTAAATTTTGAGATGGTAATGAAGGAATAGTGTTTCTCCTACCCTTGCCAAGTTTAAGAGTCACAAATTTTGAGTGATTCATGTGTATGGTAAAAATTATAAGAGACCCTTCACTATTTGCATAGAAAGGCAATGGACATAAAAATATACAAATGCTTAAATTCAATTACAAATGAAAGCCAAATTCAAGGCACATTCAATTTCAAATTTCATACCCAAGGAAAAGTCACCACCTAAAACCAAGTTTTTGAATCTTCTCATGTCATAGATCCCATTGTCAAATCAATACCAATGGAGGTGAATTCATCTCTACTTCAATGCTAAAACATAGACAAATTACAAAGATTTTTAGATGGATTGTTTTGATGATTTGAGGTGCATTTGTTGTGCCAAACAAAGATCGCATGTTGAATTGTAGATTTTTTGTGGTATCCTTAGTAGAAAATTTGACTTTGATTTAAGGAAGATGCAAGGTAGATACATAGTGAAATTAATGTACCAAACTTCATGCCATACATTGACCCTCCAACACCAAAATCACAAAGGAATGCCAAATTTGAGTTCAAAATTAAACTGTACAAATTTATGCATTCCCACCAAACAACTCCAAAGTAGATGCCAAAATAGAAAGGATTGATGCCAATAAGAAGTAATGTGAGTTTTATTTGCTAATTCCTATGATTCAATCAGACAATTCAAGAGCTAATGTCTGTGACAAATGAGCTCAACCCTGGCATTTGAAATCTTTAGTTTGAAGAATTTCCAAAGCAGAGGTCGATCAACTTGGAAGAAAGGCCAAACAAATGAGGGTCATTGTTGAAAATCCAAACAAAGGAAAAATAGAAGCTCAATTCCAAAATGTAGGTTGATCAAGGTTGACTTCAAAATAAATGCAACTAAGTGCCAATCAATTTGCAAATCAAACCAAAATAGAGCAACTTAAAGAACAAGGGAAATACAACTTTCAATACTAAAATACTGTAAATTTGGATGCCAAATCAAAACCAAGCTAATCTTGCCTAACCTTTATGCACAACCATGTTGGAAATATGAGTTATGTTGTCATTGATATCAAACTTGTTGGTTTGGATGTCTTGTTGGTCCATATGCGGTCTAGTTTGGATATAGTCTTGTATGTTGTTATTAATTTCAAACTTGTTGGTCCGGATGTGGTCTGATCCAAATATAGTCTTGTGCTCTGAAAACTAAAGTTGGTGATAGTAAGTTATATAAAGTTATAGTATATGTTTAGTGGTATTGAGTTTTAAAATGTTGTCATCTTTCCTAGTGAAGATGTTGTTCTTACAAGAGGAGTTTCTGGAAGATTAGTGTAGAAAAAGTTTCAATATGCAGGAAAGGGTATTCAATGCACCAGTGGAAGAATGTTTTCATCTGGATTGTGAAGAGTATGCTATGCAGACTTGGATATAATGTTAATATTTCATAATTAGTGTACTATCAAGTTTGCAAGTCCTCTAGTTGCTCAGATGATGATATTAGTTGCTATTCTTTGATAGTGAGAGTGTCTATTAGACTGGTCCAAAATTTTCTTGGTGGCTTCTAGAATGTGAATTCAAGTGTTGCAATTTGGAGGACATGCTTATTTGTTTCGTGTAGTTTCCAATTCGAATATCTAGTGATTTTTTTGTTCCACATGTGAGTTATGCTAGTCTATGCTTGGTATGGTCAGCTGTGTTGGGTTTCAATGTGCATAGATGGATTATCTTATTTGGATCATTCATTTTTGGTCTGGATATGCATTGGGAGTTGAGTTGGAATATTTTTTAAGGTCTTACCATGGTATTTGGAGATCCACATTAGGTAATTTTTATTAGAAGATTCTTTTGGGTTGACTGGTTGCTGAGTTTTATTATTTATCTACACGTTTCATTTGGAACTGACTTTTGATGATGTGTTAGGGTATGCAGCTTGTTGGAATCAACTTAGAGGGATGTGTGGTGTTCTTTTTGGGTCCTGTCTTTCTCTTAGAGTGGACCGCATTGGATATTATTGGTCTATATGGCCTATTTTATGTAATTTTATATACTTTGTTTTGGGTCGACCTAGTTGAGTCTTAATGAATATCTTTGTATATACAGATGATCAAATGCATGTGTTGAGAAGTACAAAAGTATGGGATGTGTTTGAAATAATGTGATGTGGATGTGAATCACACACAAACAAATTTGATGGAAAAGGTGAGTGACAGTTATTTGAGTAGAGCTTTAATAGTGCTTAGTAATAGAGTTTGAGGTCAGATGTATTTGCCATGATATTAGACACTTGACACAGAGATTCAAGGTCAATTTCATGATCAAGAGATCCTATTCATTTTCAGTTAAGCTATTCCTACTGGAAGATAGTGTGTCTCTCTTGGCAGCTCTTTGTATATTGCCTTGAAGCAGTGAGTTTGAGATGTACAAGTCCTTTGTATCCTGTCCTAAGGTCATGGGCCTTAGCTAGCAAGTCTAGAGAAATGAGTCTTTGGCTTGTGGCCTAATTATTGTAATCATGTATATCTATATTGCGAGTGTGATTCTCACTGTGTTTTTTCCCTTCTCGGGTTTTCCACATAAATCTACTATTCATAAGTTGATTATGTTTTGTGATTTCATGATTTAATTAAAGTAATATGTTCTGATTGATTGAAAAATAGGTTTTAAGGACCCGAAACCATTACAACATAGTTAAATAGAAAGCTAAGAAAATAGAGTCCACATACAAAGCGACTGGTCAAAAAACCAACGAACAGAAAAAATAGCTAAACAACAAAAAATAGCAAAGAACCCAAGGAGAAACTACATAGTAATTTTCTTCAGCAGATCCTCTGCCTTAGTCACCAGCTCATCATAGGTCGCCCCAACTACTTTTAGCTCCTCCAGGTCCTTATTCACTTTCTTTTCCTTCCTCTTTCCACGGGTGCGGGTTTTTGGACCTTGGGCTTCCCCGGTTCCTTCTGCATCTAGGTCAATTTCCTAGGTTTCCTTTTCATCATCAAGCTTGCTGATGAGGGTATGGGTGTTGTTGGCTAAGATTTTCAGAATACTGAGACTCTACTCCGCAATGTTCTTGAGGCACTCCTCTATCTTGTCCACTTTGGCAACTGTATCCGAGAGCATTTTTTCACTAGTTTCCTCCAGGGTTTTTCTATCCTGTATCTCCTTTTCAATTTTCTCAAACCGGGGATTAAAGGCATCTCTGATGTCTTCCGCTTTGGCAATTGTGTTCTTCAGATCTTTGATATAATCGGCCATAGTGTTCCCCTCTCCAATGTTAATGGTCTCCAGGATCATGACTCTATTGTAGATTTTTTTGTATTCATCCGCAGTATTCTTATTCCCATCAATAAGCCATTCAATGGTTTTCATAAAACCCTTCAAGGCCTCAGGGTGAGGACCAGGAGAAGGAGGAACTTTACCAGGGGTTATCTGTTCATCTTTAGCGATATGGAGGGCAGAAATAGTGTCAGCGGCCCTGAGGGTCTCCTCCATAGTCTCCATCTCCAAGCTTTGTTCAACTTCCAGGGTTCTTGTTTGCTTGTCCTCTTCCGGTTCCTTGCTGGTCTCCTCTGGATCTTTGCTAGTCTCCTCTATTTTCTTTTGCTTCTTCCTGGGTTGGGCTTGGTTCTTACTTTTTTCCTTCAGCACTCCCTTAGGGTTCTTCTTCTCCTCAAGGAAATCAAAGTCCTCTTCTTTCGAAGAAATACTAATCAAGGGTTTGCTTTGGGGTTTTTTGCTCTTAGAAGAAGAGGGTCTTGATTTCCTCTTCTTGCTCCTCTCATACTCTGAGTCGTCAAAGCTTTCCTCATTATTAGTCGAGGAATCATTATCTGAATCCTCCTCCTCCAAGAAATCAGAATCAGACATTTCTTCTTCTGAATCCACAGAGAGATGCATTCGGTTGATTTTACTGGCCTTTAAATGATCATAAAGGAGGACCATAAGTCCCTGGTGCATTGCACTGTCACCCTGAGGATTTTCTTTATATGCTTTTAGGGATGCATTCATAGACAGAGCAAGAAGTAAGGGAAATTCACCTTATCATTATGCCTAAAATGATTTAAGAGGACAAAGTGATATCCATATACTTTCATAAACCTGCCATCTAGAGTTATATACCTCACTAAAACAAAGAGAATTTCCCGCCAGGGTTTTGCAAAAGCCCTAGGCGGGTAATAGGTTTTACTCAACTTTACCAGTCTTTTCTTCTCTTTCTCTATGACCGGGTACCTTTCTGTGAGATTTGCCAAGATCAAGAGCTTAATGAAATGTACAAAATAGAGACATAATATGGGACAAGAATAAACTGTATTCTCATCAATAGAAAACGATCAATAATCATGATTCAATGGTTACATACAATGTAGATGAGCCTGCTTATATAGGCAAGGCTAGGGATATGTGAGCACACAAACATGACATGTGGCTCAATAAGAAACAAGGGTAGGTAGGAAATAGGTGTGGGTAGGTAGGAGAAATAATATAATAGTCCACATGAGGTGGATCACCCACTGAATGTGGAGTGTAACAACAAGATCAACACCATAAAAGGTGGAATTTCTCCTACACACACTATCCCAATGTGGCACAAACACCCAAGTGTCTCATACCCAAACTACTATGAAATGCATTATCCTAAGTAAACTTAAGTAAGGTGTAATAATATCCATGATGAATAATTATTTACACCAACACCACCCCTTAAGTGCAACTTAGGGGAATGCACTTAAGTCTACAATGCAACTAAGCAATGCAAGATGGGTCCCGGCTACAAGGCCATGTTAGGTACCCATGTACAAATGCAAATGCACGCAAACCAATGCAATGAAATCTCTCACAAAGTGGGGAAAGAGAGAAAAACCCAATGGGAAAAAACCCTCCCCCAAAAGAGAGATGAAAACATAGATACAAAGATCTCTCATAGAAGAATGTGAAGGACAAAACCCCATGTGAGGAAAAAGTCCCCCCCATATGGGAGAAGAAGAGAAGCTAGGAAGCCCCCCCTCAATGTGGAATCTACACCAATGATAGAAGCTTGATGTATGAAGAAACTTCTCCATGAATTTCGAACAACATTCCTCCCCTTAGGAAGAAACAAAACCAAAGGTGTATCCATGAAGTCTCCCCAATCATGAAGGGAAGATGTATGAAAAAAACTCACGATGAAAGGAATCTCTGAAAACTGCTTAAGTGTCCCCATGTCAATGCTGAAAGATACCCCCTCCAAAGGTGGTAAACTGTGCCACACTGCTGAAAAAGGCACTCCAAGATCTAGTGGAGATGGATGTAGAACATGTCTCAAAGACTCACATGTCTCCTCAAAAAATAAAGAGACCTCCTCCAATTGCTGTACATAAGTATCCACAATCATGTCAACCTCGAAAGAATGATCATGTAGAGAATGAACAAGAGGGTCAGAGTGTGCCCTCGCAACAATCAAAGAAGGATCACCTTCATCAAAGAGAAGATGAATGTCATCAATGATGTCTCCCAAATCTGTAATGTAGGATTCCACAAAGAAACCTGCAATGTCTGTCAAGTAATCATCCCATGAATCTGAAGTTGGAAGACAATAAATATCCTGCTGCACTGAATCACATGAAGGCAAAACTGTCGCACTATCTGCATCATCAGGTGAAATAGGTGATGTGATATCAATATGAGGAGATGAAATACAAGACTCAAGAATGGGGTCACATGTGAGAATCCCCATGTTCAAGTGTCCAAAGTTCTCCTCAAAATCTGAACCATCACAAGAAGTGTGATCATAATGTGTAGAATCATCAAATGTGAAATCATCATCATCAACAAAATTTGAAAAGGAGTATAACCGAGATGCATGATCAACCACCCCAGTCGCAATGATAGCTCTAGTCTCCATGTCTCTAATGAAAACTGAGTCAGGTGTGAACTCCACAACTCTCTTAGTTGCGCTATGTGTGATTTGATAGATAGAAAGGAGATTGTTTGTCAAGTGGGGTACACACAACACATCATTGAAGGAGTTATCCCCAATGTCAATAGATCCTTTCCCAATCACATCCATGTATGTATGATTGCCCATCAAAATCTGTGGCATGGTGCAAGGTTCAAATGTAGAGAACATAGATTGTGAAGATGCCATATGATGAGAAGACCCTGAATCTAGAAGCCATCTCTTTGAATCATGACTGATAGTAGCACATAGAGATTTTCCTTTTCTTGTTCCAAAAGAGTGAGTCTTCCCACTTGTAGAAGCCATGAATGCTTGCCCTTTTCCTTTTGAATGTGAGGAAGTGGAAGTTGATGAATCATCCTTCTTGTAGACTTTAGGCAAATCAATGTTATGCTTTTTGATGATATGTGTAAGCTCATCAATCTTCTTAGAATGGCAATGATGTTCCTCATGACCAATCTTTTTACAATAAGCACAAGTAGGTCTCTCCCTCTTTGGTGAATTATCTCTCTTGGAAGAGGATGAATCTCCTTGTTGTGGAGAAGATGGTGCTTTTTCTTTAGGCTTTGATTGCCATTTCTTCTTGTTTGAGTTGTCCTTTCCTTGATTTCCTTTGTTCCCTTGATTTGCCACTAATGCTTGAGACTTAGAAGCCTTAAGAATGCCCATGCTTATCAACTTAGTTTGTTCCATCATCAACATTTCATTGAAAGCATCAAAAGTAGGCATTGTGTAGCTTGAACCTATTGTCATCCTATGGGTTTGGGAACTAGAAACAAATGCTGCATATTCTTGTGTAAGCTTGCCTATCAAGTTGAATATCAATTGAGTATCCTTCTTATCAATGCCACAATCTTTGAGTTGTGCCCTCAACTCATTTGCCTTAGTGACATAATCTTGTATAGTATCAAAGTTCTTGGGATCTAACATGGTGAGATCACTATCAATTTGATATCCCCTAATCTCATCAACTTGACCATACAAGTCTTGAAACTTTTGCCAAGCATCCTTGATTAGAGTACATTTCTCAATATGAAAAATGAGATCCTTTGATACATACTTTCTTAAGGTACCAATTGCCATGATATTTTTAGTGAGCCAATCTAAGTGACCAACTGGATCAACCTTAGGATTAGTGGGAGCAACAATAGTTCCATCAATGTAATGAGTGAGTCCTTTTTCCATAAGTTTACTCCATGCATCAATTTTCCAAGTAGCATAATTATGTGGAGTTAATAGAGGAAACTTAGAAGAACCCATAGCAGCAAAAAGGAAGGAACGCAAGAACACAAAAGCACAAGAGACACCCCCCCAAATTCACTCAATCAAAGTACCCCCCCCAAGTGATGATTTTGGCACTTTATACTTAGTGCGATTACAATGAGCCACTTGCAAAACAAGGCAAAGTGGACTTAGGATGCAAATTTTACAACTTCTCAAATGAGATACAAGAGACTTCAATCAATAGTGCAATGAATCTAACTGAGATTCAAGCAAATATACAAGTACCAAGAGAGCCAAAAATGGCCAAAATCTGAAAGTACAATTTCTACTTACAATGGCATCAATCTGATAGCATCATGTGAAAGTAGATGAAAAAATACGCACTTTCAAAAAAAATGGCACCTGAAAAGGAGGTCGTATGACCCCAAACGAAGCCTCTGAAGTTGCAAAAACTGGGATTACTCGGTACAGTCACCAAAAACTGCATTTTATGAAAAATCAGTGCATCAAAATCAAAAAATTTCTTCACCACTATGGAGAGCACGAAATTCTAGCCCATTTCAAAAAAACTTGCACCCAAAAAGGAGCAAAAATGAGCAAGTTATGGCCATTTGAAGTTGAACTGCAAAATCAAAAATGCAAATGAGAGGGGCCTGCTAAATTTTTGAAAAATGCTGATGTGGCACTGACATCAGCAAGTCACTGTGTTAAATTTGATGGCCGTATGACTGTCACAAAACTTCGCCTATCTGCTGACTGGGCATCCGTACTGTACAGACTGTTGACGTGGCAGATGACCGTGCAGTCCGTATCGTACAGATTTGTTGACTGGGTGCTGTACAGTGCATACGGAAAAGCTGACTGGGTAGGTCTGCGTGGCAGATGACTTGGCTGTCTGCGTGTATGGGGTGTACTCGCGGGCCAGTGGCCTCCTACCACGTGGCAGGCGCGGGTCCATCGGTCTGTAGTGGTTGCCGGAAAAATTTCGCGGGTGGCGTCGTCCGGAGCGGTCGGTGAAAGGCGGAGACCGGCGGGAGGAGCCGGGCACTGGCGGCGGTGTCGTGCGGAGGCGGGAGGACGCGGCAGGATGGGACGATCGCTCGTGCGGTGGCGGGCGTAGGCACGAACGGAAGTTACCTGTCTGTGGCGTCCGGAGAGGTCAGAGCTGCAGACCTGCAACACACGGACCTGCGGGTACAACAGGTCACGGGGGGGGGTCTGCAGACCCCCCAAAAACAACAATTTTTTTGTTTTTTTTAATTTTTTTTTGATGATTTTTTTTTTCGAAATTTTTTCAATTTTTATTTTTATTTTTTATTTTTGAAAATATTTTCAGAAAATAATTTTTTTTTTATGAAAAAATAATAATTTTTTTGGAAATCCGTACGATTATAGCAAAATTGACGAAATTTTTTTTCTCAACAAAATAGGCCAACTTTATAACCAAAATTCATGGAAACAGCCTTCTGGATGCAATGGCAGGGTCGGATCTGGTCTAGGACACCTCCAAAAGATGCTGCTCCTTAGATCTGCCTCTTGTCGTCGCAATAATGCCTCTTCAAGATGAATCAATAAAGCCCCAATGGCTCTGATACCATGTGAGATTTTGCCAAGATCAAGAGCTTAATGAAATGTACAAAATAGAGACATAATATGGGACAAGAATAAACTGTATTCTCATCAATAGAAAATGATCAATAATCATGATTCAATGGTTACATACAATGTAGATGAGCTTGCTTATATAGGCAAGGCTAGGGATATGTGAGCACACAAACATGACATGTGGCTCAATAAGAAACAAGGGTAGGTAGGAAATAGGTGTGGGTAGGTAGGAGAAATAATATAATAGTCCACATGAGGTGGATCACCCACTGAATGTGGAGTGTAACAACAAGATCAACACCATAAAAGGTGGAATTTCTCCTACACACACTATCCCAATGTGGCACAAACACCCAAGTGTCTCATACCCAAACTACTATGAAATGCATTATCCTAAGTAAACTTAAGTAAGGTGTAATAATATCCATGATGAATAATTATTTACACCAACACTTTCAATGGCTTCCCTGCTGACCTTCCTGTCTCTGTAGAAGTTGCAGCCCTCCCTTTTGAGTCCCGTAGCTTTAGCTATTAACTCTTCATCAATTTCCACTAGTTGGTCGCCCATTTTAAGCATGCCCTTCTTCCAATTTTTGCAGAAGAAGCTGGTTATCTTTCCATCATGGCCATGGAGTCTCTCAATGAAGCTTGAAAGACCACCCTTCTGCAAAATTTCCCACACCTCTTCTTTCTGTCTCCACTCCTTGCAACTTCCTGGCTCATATCTTCTCCTATTTCCGCCCATGGTGTCGTTTCTCATAGTCAAGTTTAGGTTACAGAGCTGGTGAAACAGAAAGCTTTTCAAAGTTAAAACAAATCCCCAGAAAGCGTGCGTAGCATTAGTGATTTGACAGGTTATAATGCACGTTCTGCTAGCTTTGATGTTATAATGATTAATTCCCTCATTATCGAAGTAACTCGAAGTGCTTACTTCAGTACATATCATAATTGCCCTGTCAATCAAGATTCTTTGGGGTACTTCGATATCTTTCATTTATTATGATTTGTCTTACATCTCCGAGAAGACCGCTCTCACCTGTCCACGTGGTAATTGTCTCATTCTTCATTGCCACGTTTGCAGCCCAATCAGCATAACAGTTGGCCTCCCGATATATATGGGATATGTGGCATTTTTTGAAGGTTCTGATGATGTCAATGTCAGAAAAAATTATATTGTGAATCAACCAAGAGGGCTTAGAGGTCCCATTGAGACACTTAATAATATTATTGGAATCCCCTTCAATCCAGAGATGGGTACAGTTCCATTTTTTGGCTAGAATAATGCCTTGAAGGGCTGCCATAGCTTCCGCCTTATGATTGGTTTGAATGCCAATAGGGACATCAATCATACCTTTGCAAATGCCTCTGTCATCTTTGAGAATAGCTCCACAGCCTGAAGGACCTGGATTTCCTTTGGCTGCTCCATCAAAATTGATTTTAAGCCAACCATGGGGAGGGGTTTGCCATTTAACTTCAAGCCTTTTATTGTAGCTGATATTATGACCATCAGTGATCTTCATATTCCAGGCTCTTAAGATATTTAACTCCAAAGAGTTGTTTGAGTAACAAGAGACTTCCATAGTTCCCATATTTTCCTGAATAGCCCTTTGAATTTTCTGAAAAACAATGTCTTGATTTAAGGACACATCCTTGAAAATTTGGTTGTTTCTTTCCTTCCAAAGACCCCACAAAATGTGAGGAAGAGAGAGCTGCCACATACACCTCAGAAAAGAGTTGGTCTAATGAATTTGCCTGGAAGAGAACAAATCTCTGATGTTACTGGGAAACACCCAAGCAAGACTAAAGCTTTTGAGGAAGCTTTCCCAAACAGAGGTTGAGAAAGAATAGTGGAGGGGAAGATGGTCCACTGACTCTTCCTCTTGAAAGCACAACACACACCTATTTGGAAGGGCAAAACCTTTGCATTTAAGGTTGTCAACAGTAAGGATCTTATTCTGGAGAATAGTCTAGAAGAACATATTGATTTTAGGAGTGAGCCCTTTTAACCAACCTTTAGACCAGAAAGGATTCATAGGAGGGGAGGGGGAGATGATACAATACATCGAAGATATAGTAAAGGTACCTTTGGGGTTATATCTCCAGATCAAGGAATCCTCTTCCTTATTCAGCCAAATAGCAGACAATTGGGTTTTGAGCTTGGAGAGACTAGGATGAATACTATCAATGTTCTGCCAGTTGTTCCCATCCTAGTAATCTACCACTAAGGTACCAAAAGAGCCAATACAGGAGGGGGCATGGGAAGCCTACTCATAGAAATCCATTAGGGGTTTGTCAAAAAGCTAGGGATCCTCCCAGAATCTAACTTTTCTGCCATTTCCAAGTTTTCATGTCACACCTTTAGCAATCACATCTTTAAATTTAGAAACATGGTTCCAGATATGAGATCCATTTATACTGAGATCTGAATTAAGAAAAGAAGATAGAGAAGAGGACAGAAGAGAATACTTACTTCTCCAAATTTTGCACCATTCAGAATCAAAGTGAAACCATCTCCAAACTTGTTTTGACAAGAGAGCTTCATTTAAAGTGCAAATCCTCCTAAGCCCCAGACCACCTTTGCTTTTTGGCTTACAGACCTGATCCCATGTCACCAAGGACATTCTTTGCTTTTCCTCAACCCCAGACCATAGGAATCTTCTTTGAATTTTCTCAATAGCTTCAACATACTTGACTGGAATTCTGAATAAGCTAAGAGCATAAATGAGGATACTTTGAAGAGTAGCCTTAAGAAGAAGGAGCTTACCAGCTTGACTTAAGAGAGCCCCTTTCCAACCTGCAAGTTTTTTGTGAAATTTATCAACCAGCGAACTCCAATAGGAGTCAGGAGGGGCAATCCCCATGGGGAGACCAAGGTAGGTAGCAGGAAGGTCAGCAATCTTACACTCCAGAATTCTGCTGATCCTTTGTTGTCTTCTCTCCGGGGTGTTAATGAAAAAGACATCACTTTTGGCCCAGTTAATAAGCTGCCCCATTGCAGAAGCATATTTACACAAGGTATTCTTCAGAACTTTAGCTTCTAAGATGCTTGATTCCACCATAATTATTGTATCATCAACAAACTGTTGGTGTGAACAAATAAGGTCAATAGAAGAAGGTTGGAGACCCTTAAAGGATCCTATCTGCACCAAATTTTCCATGGTCCATCCAAAGCATTCTGCCATAATAATGAAAACGATGGGGGAGATAGGATCTCCTTGCCTAAGACCTCTCAAAGCTTGGAAAAAGGTTGAAGGAGAACCATTGACAAGAACAACAAAGGACGTAGTAGTGGTAAGTTGGGAGAAAAGATCCACAACTCTTGGGGCAAACCCAAAGGAAGTGAGCACTTTCTCAAGAAGAGACCAGTCAACCCTATCATAGGATTTGGAGAGATCGAGCTTAAGGATGAGACCCTGCTTCTTCGCTTTAACAAGAGAGTGAATATTCTCATGAACAGTAATAATGGAATCGAGAATTTGTCTTCCAGGAACAAACCCATTCTGCTGGTGTTTAATTAAAGCTGGGAGAATAGACAACAGTCTAGAGGTCAAGACCTTAGATATGATCTTGTAAAAGGAATTGCAGAGGCTAATAGGTCTGAACTTGTCCAGAGAATCAGCACCTTGAATCTTGGGGATAAGAGCAATAAAAGTACCATTTATTTCCTTCAAGAGTTTTCTAGCCCCAAAGAATTCCTTAACCCCATTAGCAACATCAGTCCCGATAATGTCCCAAAACTCTTGAAAAAAGAGCATTGGGAAACTGTCAGGACCAGAAGTTTTGTTTCCATCAAAAGAGAAAACAACATTTTTAATTTCTAAGGTGGAAGGAATGGAAGAGAGGAATACATTATTTTGGGCATCAATGAGACGAGGAATGTTCTAAAGAAAAGAGGACTAAGCTTCAACATCCAGACTTTGATCCCTCAAAATGAGGTCCGAGAAATACCTCTTAGCTTTATTCCTTATTTCATCTTCCTTGACCAACTCCCCACTATCCACAACTAACTTGATCATCCTATTGGCAGCTTTATGTTTGATGGTTGGAAAAATCTTGTATTCCTGTCTCCTTCCTTGAGCCACATGTATCTCGATCTCTGCTTCCAGAACATTTCCTCTTTAGTAATAATATCATGGTATTTCTTAAGAATCTCATTCTCCTCAGCAATAGAAACAGTACTGAAACCATCCTTCTGGAATTGGTCCTGTATTTCTTTAAGGTTTTCCTGAATTTTACTCTTAGCCTCAAATATATTCCCAAAGTTGTTCTTATTCTAGATTCGGATGTTGTCCTTCACACTTTTGAGCTTCTTAACCACTTTGAACATTTCCGTTCCCTCAACTTGGATACTCCACCATTTTTGAATATATTTTTTAATATCAGGGTGAAGAGTCCACATTTTTTCAAATCTAAAGGGATAGTTTTTTCTTCTGTTGATCAAATCAGCATTAAAAGTAATTGGAAAGTGATCAGAACCAACCCGAATATGTGCAGATAAAGAATAGAAATACTGACTGTACCAATCATCAGAAATAAGAGTTCGGTCAAGGCACACTTGAATAAGGTCATTACCATTTCTTCTATTTGTCCATGTGAAATTACAACCCTGTATCTCCAAATCATTAAGAGCTAGAGAATAAATAAAATCCATGAGGGCCATCCTACTTTCTAGCTGAGATGGGCTGCCTCCAAATTTTTCCTCCTCTTTTAAGGGTGTATTGAAATCCCCCATAACCATCCAACTTAGATTTTTGAAACATTCCCTAGCCCGTTTAATCCTTTTCCAAAAAGAGTTTCTAGCCTTTAAGGTATTAGGAGCATAAATGTTTGTGAGAACCCATGAAAAACCATCTTTAAGATGCTCAAATTTAATACAAGAAAAATTACCTTCTTGAATAATGACCTGGCCTTTAACAGTGTTAAGATTCCAGATGGTTGCAATGCCTCTAGAAGCACCCTCAGAACTTCCCCCACTAATTTTACCATTTTTGAAAAACTTCAAAGATTCAACTTTTTCTCTACTCATTTTGGTTTCTTGAATAAGAAAATTGTCAGGATTGCTATCTCTTATCATATTCCTAATAATATCATGTTTATGGGGATTGTTTAGACCCCTTAAGTTCCAAGAGATTATCTTCATAGTTACTTACCAATTCCCAGCTCCTTGAGAGTTTTCTGAGTTCCATCTGCTATGTTCTTGCTGGCCTTCATGTCTCTAACTTTGTGATTAGAGGGTCACCCTGGGGAAGAGGAGACGTATCCCACATCAACTTGAGTTATTCTGCTAGATTTCCTAATCAAGGATGTCGAGGGTGTTGCTGCTTTCTTACTCCTATGTTTAGGCTGCTTCCATTCCGTTTCTGACATAGGAGCCACTTCCGGATTGGTTAGGATTTTGGAAATTTCATCTTCATTACCCCATTTAGGAGTTCTGGACTCAGTTGAAATAATGTTTGCTGTTCTTGAATGCTGATCCGAATCTGAAAGACTCAATCCCAAAATTGCACACTTTTGGGCTTCTTGTATTTCAAAACTAGGTATGGCTATAGAAGAGTCTGTCCTTTCAACTTGTGGATCTGGGATCTCACCTTCCTCCGGTTGATAGTCTCTAGCTTCTACTACCTTATTTTCATATGTGTCATCCACCACTTCATCTTTTTCTTTTGGAGGATCATTCTGATCGTTCAAATCCCTTTTCTGCATAATTTTTATGGGGCTAGCTTTGGTTGTTTCATTCCTATCTGCCTCCTGAACCGTGGCACTAAAGATAGAGTTTGAGGCTTCCTTCTGTTCCCCCAAAGGAGAAAAGTGATTTGAATTTTTTTCCTTATTTTCTATGTTTTTAACTTGCCACACCCTTTTCTCTGGCATATTCTGGCTTTCAATCTGAGGTTTTAACTGATTAGGCTCCGCCTTTTGCTTTTTCAGGCAAGATTTTGCCCAATGACCTACCTTTTTACAATGGAAACAAGCAAAAGGAATAGTTTCATATTCTATATGTTGCTTCCAGGTTCCCAATTTTGAAACTAGATCAATCTGTTCTGGCATATCTGCCTCAGGGGCTACTCCAAAATAGAACCTTGCATGGGTTAATCTTCTTTTTGAAGCAGTGACTGGGTCAATAGAGAGAAGCTCACCTAAAGAACTTGCTATTCCAGAGAAGATGCTTTCTACCCAATACTCAAGAGGCAATCCTGGGAGTTTTTATCCAAACTGGAACCTGCGCCAGAATAGAATCATTCATATTTAATTTAGGATGCCATTTTCTTAGAACCAGGGCTGTCTTTCCCACCATCCAGGGACTCCCGCATAAGATCTTAACCTTATCTTCTTCACATGAAAAAGAGAAAGATAGAAGACCTTTGGGTAGAGCCGAGACCTCTACATTTCCTTTAAGTGCCCATTTTCGATTAACAAAGGCCCTAACAACTTCAATGTTTGGGCACGGACCCATAAATTTCCCTACCAAGGAGTTCGACATAATGTTGATATTATGGTCCAGAACCTGGTCAGGGATGGAGATAGAAAACTTACCACTAGAAGGGTCATAAATGTTCTTAACAGGAGGAAGGGAGGATTTACCAGTTGGTCTAGATCCAAAAAGGGAAGACCATTTTTTCCCCTCCCTCCCGTTATCCACAAAGTCAACTAGTGGCATAGGGCCCCCATTGGACCCTACCCCCAGATGCCCAGAAGAATCCACTGTCACGACAAACAGAGTACCATCGGACTGTGAGTTAGCAACCAGAACTAGGAGGTCTGGGGGCTTGTCCTTATCATCAATAGGACCAGCACCATTGATTTGGCCGCTCTCACCATTGGAACCAGGGTTCCCGCCTTGCTGGAAATTTGAACTCCCGCTCCTCCCGCTCCTCCCGCTTCTCCCATTGTTTTTAATTAAAGTAATATGTTAGCAGTGGTTTGAAGTTTAATAAAATAAAATAAATGTTGTGTTAGTGATCTAGACTAATTCACCACCCCTTCTTAGTCCTGTTGTGTGTTCAACAATTGGTATCAGAGCTTGGTCCCTTCTTTAGAAGCTTAACTGCTTGAGGGAGATCTAAAATGGCACAAGATTTGAATTTTAAAGTACTAAAGTTTGAAGGTATAAATTAATCTTATTGGAAAGAGAGAATGGAATTTCACTTGGAATCTCTACTGAAGGGAATATGGGAAATTATCAAGACTAGTTATATTGCTCCACAAAATGGTCCTCCATAGACTCCAAATGAGATAAAATATTTTGAGAGTAATACACAAGATATGGTTACTATTGTTAGTTGCTTAAGTGATAGAGTGTTTGGAAGGTTTGTTGGATTGAATATTGCTAAAGAAATTGGGGACAAGCTGAGAAGTGTCTATGAATGTGATCCAAAGTCAAAGCAAGCTGAATTGACAAATCTGAAGCACAAATTTGAGAACCTAAGGATGTATGATGATGAGCTCATTGAAGGCTATGTACACAAGGTAAAATAAAGTTATAAATGCTATCAAAGTTGTTGGTGAAAAAATATAAGAAATTGATGTTGTGAGAAAAGTGTTGTTAACACTACCTAAATCCTACAAGCCCAAGAGTTTGCTATTAAGGAGAGTTGTGATTTGGATAAGCGCACACTAGACCAACTTCTTGGTTCACTATCTTCTTTTGAGATTTCTAAAATGGTTGATATCAAAAAGGAAAGGAGAGAAGCATCATTCAATGTTTCAAAGAAGCATAAAGATATAGATGATCTTGAAGCAAATTTTTTAAGATTGAAAAGAGGAATCTAGGAGTACAAAGGTGTGTTACCTTTGAAATACTTTAATTGTGGTATAATTGGTCATTATGCTTCTAGATGTATCTATAAGGAAGATTACAGAAGATTTGATGATGATGAAAGGAAGGATATATACATATCCAGTGACATAAATAAGAAGATACATGATAGAGATAAAGGAAAAATAGGCTTTTATTCAATGGAGACACACATATATGAAGATGGAGATGGTGATGATTCGAATGAAGAATTATTGTTCTCGGCTACAAGGGGGAATAAGAAAAGAGGGTTTGGAAGCTCAAAAAATATGAAAAATAATAGAAACCCTGTAAAAGGAAATGCTACTTTGCATGCTAAAGTTGAATCGAAGGCTTGTATCATTTATTTTGATTGCTCAAACCATATGATAGGTGATAAAGGGAAGTTCATTAACCTTTAAAAGTATGGTGATGGATTGGTGAATTTTGCAGGAGACAAAGGTGCACCTATTTGTGAAAACGGAAGCATAAGACTAATGATGTTTACTATGTCAAAGGTTTGAGACATAAATTTTTGAGTGTAAGTTAGATTTGCAATAAAGGTTATGAGATTATATTTAAAGTGTCCAAATGTGAAATAAGAAAAGGAGGTACCAAGAGATTATTTGTAGAAGGTATGATAATAGATGGAAATGTCTACTATGTGAACTATAACAATGAAAACAACTATTTGTTGGTGCAAGTTTATGAACGGAACTAGACTGAGACTGTATCTAAACCTGAGAATGCTTGGTTATTCTTATTGCTATAGAAAAAGTGAAAGTTCTAGAATTTCAAAGTTGGATAAAGATGGTTGAAGAAGATCTGAATTAGATATAGGAAAGTTAAAAAACTAGAATATATACCTAGAGCGGTAAACAAAAGTGGGACAAAAATGAAGAGGACATTCATAAATAGGCTAAATAAAGATGATAAAGAAAAAGAAAAGATTAAAAATGAACTGAATCAAGATAAACCTACTATGGTTTCAGAACAAAAGGAATTTTAGGAAGTCTTCTGCTCAAACTAGTACTCATCCTCTTCCAATGGTAACTATTTTGCATGCAATAATTTTGGACATAAAATAAGTGTGTAGAAATTGGAAGGGATTACATTCATTCAATAAATGATGTTATGCTTGTATGAGTGTGGTCATAAAGATAATGTATGTAGAAGCAGAATAATATGGATGGAAATATGAATGAAAGGTATGGTAGGAATGTTCATTCTTTCAAGGGATATTGCTATACTTGCAGTATGTATGGGCACAAGGTGAGTGCAGGTCTAATGGAAGATTTAGAAGGAATGGGAATGGCATAATGAATGGAAATGGAATACAACAAGGTTTAGTATGATATAGCTGTAACAAGATTAGGAAAATTGCTAAGTATTGCAAAGAAAGGAATGAGACGTCTAATGATATGGAAAAGAAGATTGATCAAGTAAAGAGAAGTTGAAGCTACTATGGATGAAGAAATCAAATGAAGATACATTTACGAATGGGTCTAAATCCTCAGTTGGTGTCGATTCTCCTGAGAACTAAGAACAGTGTTATGTTTAGGGGGAGATATGACTAAAAATATTATGAATCCCCTTAAAACATTTGGGTGTTGAATTGTCTTCAACATTGTTTCTTAGGAAGCTTGTGCTCCCACTGTGAATTTTAGATGAATATGTAGAAGAGATGATCCAAATATGGAAACAATTTGAAATACAAATAACAAAAGAAGTTTAGATGGTGGTAGATTGATTTCTTGGAGCATAATGCAGTGTCATTATCTACTAACATAATACTTTGCGATGGTTCCATGTGGTACTTAGATCATGAGATGAAGTATTTAGTGGGAGACTCAAAGCTTATCTTTTGTCTCCTGGATTGGTGCAATGGCTACTCTTAGGGGGAGACGTGTAGTATATGTTTCCTTGGTTTCAAGAAAGTGGTTGCAAACGAGAGTTGTCCCTATCAAGGGGAGCATTGCATGTATCAGAGAAATAGAATGTGCCAAGATACATGAGTTCAGAGCAATATCACAAAGAGGGAGAGAAATTTGAAGGAAGGTGATTGTTTTCATATGTGTTCCCTTTGTCTTTGATGTCAAAGGAGGAGAGATTTTAGTAGAAGAAGAAACAAGTGTTGCCATCAATGACAAAGGGAGATATTGTTGGGAATTTGAGTTATGTTGTCATTGAAGTCAAACTTGTTGGTTTGCATGTCTTGTTGGTCTGGATATAATCTTTTGTTGTGCAAACTACAATTGCTGACAATAAGTTATATAAATTTGTAGCATGTGGTACCCCTCCTCGGTTGAACTTATTAGACTCATACTTTACTATTGTTACTTTCAGTGGATACATTACCATTACGTGTTATTCAGACTTATATGACATTATTTCATGCTTTATCTAGATATGAGGTGCATAATTTATTTGCAGTATTTCAGTACTTGTGATTTGTGGTATTTTATGGATTAGTGTTATGTACTGACACTTTAATTTATCTATGCAATGTGTAATTATATGTTGTGTGTCTATGAGTGTATTGGATGCAAGGGGATGATTTTCCTTCACTCACTCTGGTGAGACAGAGAACGCCAAGATTCTCCTTCATCGATGTGTGTTCCATGTTTTCTATATTTGTATATATGCATGGGTGGTTCGGTAATGCATAATATTACAGGTACAAGTAGCAGGCAGGTACGGGGTATCTACTCCACCTGACTCCATAGGTCTGAGCGTGCCTTATAATTGTCCGATGGAAGTGGAGGAGGTAGTAGTTGATCCTAATTGTACTCAATTACACTCTTGTGAGTGTCGGTAGTCAGTTGTCCCTTTTTGATTTTGTTCGGCCATCGAGTCAGTTTGTTTGACATTTTTAGAATATTGGTTTGGGTCTTCTTAGTTTGTGTGCCCTAGTAGATTGAATTAATTAATTGAGTTTATGGTGTCAATTTATAGTTAGCATATTTAATTTATGAATTATAATGCTTTAGTGATTATGAATTTAATTAATTAAGGGAAGTGATTAAATTTAGTTGCAAATTGCATTATATTAGAAATATAATTTTATTTAAATTTAGTAGAAAATAAATTAGTTGCATTTATAATTCTCTAGATTTTAAAAATAAAATTTCCTTCCTTTATTAGTTTGCAAATTTCATGAATTTAGAAATATAGTTTTATTTAAACTTTAGGGGTAAATAAATAAAATTAAATGTATTTATTGTACTCTAGAGTTTAAAATAAAATAAAATAAAATAAATAGAATTAAATACATTTATGGGACTCTAGATGATTTAAAAAAAATAAAATAAATTGGAAATAAATAAAATAAGTTAAATTACTTTCCTAAATATTGTTTTTAGAAAGTTATTTAATTGGGCATGAGAAAAGAATAAAAGAAGAGGGAAAGTGTTGTTTTTCTAGAATAATGCATTTTTACTTGCCTTTTTGGAAAATTAGAAAAGAAAATCCCTTTTAGTTTTAAAATAGAATATTATGTTTTGGGGGAAAAGAAACTTATTTTCAACCTAGAAAGGTTTAGGTAAAATATATTTTTGAGGGAAAAAAAGGAGAGTTTTTTTTGGGAATTCACGGGAAGGAGGCACAGATTTTGGTTGAAGAAAAATTATTTTGGAAGCAATATTTTGTTGAAGAAGAAATTATCAAAGGATTGTTGCAAGAGGGATTGACTTGGAAACCCAGTTGCAGGACTGAGCTCTTCTACGTGAATCTTCCAGGAAAGCGTCACAGGTTGGGTTGCTTTGCCTGGTTTTGTTTTCTTTTAATAAAAATAAATTAGTTGCTTGAATCTCCAATCTCTGTTGTGGAGATTCTCATGTTTATTATTTCTTTTATGTATTTTTTAGTTTTGGCATTGTGAAAATTATAGGGGGTTATGCTGGCAAAATTTTGCCAGATTTACCCTCCTTTGTCCCATAAAAGTTTCTCTGTGTGTTATGCAAATTTGTGTTCTTCCTGGTTGAAAAAATTCATTAAAAATTGGGTAAGAAAATATTGGTTTATGGAAGATATTTGTGTAAATAAAAATGGAGTAGAGTGGGGATGCATTGATTTTCTATTCTTTGTGAAAATTGATTTTTTATATTCTCTGTTGTAAAATTTTCCTTTAAAAAAGAAGAAGAAGGGGGCTTTGTGAATTTTTTTAATCTATGCATTCATTAAAATTTAATTTTAAATTTTAAATATATATATATATATATATATATATATATATATATATATATATAAGGGGTCATAGGGGAGGGAGTTGGTAGTTGCTATCGACAGTAACAATGCTATAGTACGGTAGCAGTACTACCGATGGTAGTAGCTGCTACTGTGCGGTAGCACTTGGTACTGTAAGGTAGCAGTACTACCGACGGTAGTACCTACTACCGTGCGGTAGCACCTGCTACCGACGACAGTACCTGTTACCGTAAGGTAGCAGTACTACCTACGGTAGTACATGCTATCGTAGGGTAGCAAAAAGCTACTAGGGCATCTTTTAATTCTACCTCCTTGGTTTGCGTGCCTCCAGTATTTTTTGCAGAGTTCACTTTTATTTATTTATGTTAGGCATTATATTAATTAAGTATTATTTAATATTATGCAAATTAATTCATGTTTTAATATATATATATATATATATATTGTAATATGAATATAGGTATATGATATATATACGGTGAATATATATATTCATATTCATATACTTGTATTATATTATTATATATATATAATTAATTCACAATTTAGTTATTTCCAGAAAAGCTTGTATTTTAGATTCTATATTTATTCTTGGAAATACATTAGGAGGTAAATTTTTGTGTGATTAATTTAGCCTTATTGATCAAATGTCAATTCTGCTATTCTTTTATCAATGAGATGTATTTCCTCTTTTTCTGAAATATCTGTATTTGCAAGTAATTAATGCTTTTTATTGTTTAAAAAAGAATGCCTGTTATAAGATCTTTAGAATAAAGGGTATTCTCTAGTAAAATCATATTTCATTGTAAATCTGATTTGAGTTATTGTCTTGTTATAAAGGTTGTTTTTACCCCTTAATCAGGTGTTGTTGTATAACCCTATTGATGTGAGCCATGGTGTTATGTTTCCAAATGGTCTATCTTGGGTTAATGATTGTGTATCATTCACTTGTAAATCTGTCAGGATTAGTTATGGCTGTTAGTTTCACCATAGAGTTCTTGTAGAGAGACCATTCGTGTTAGTGTCCTATGAGAGAGAGTGGCTTTTGAGTGGGGGCCATGCCCAAAGAGGATGTCAGGATAACCCCTCAAAAATTAGTTAAGAAGTGATAACCTAATAATTGATTAGGGGGTGGGTAGCTAAAATATTAAACTAAGATAATGTGCCTCACACATGGTTGAGTGCTGGTATAGGCTTAGGATGTGGTGAGAAGGCCTGGAATGACAAACCTACCACCTTGTTTTCACGAAAGGATTGGTAGTGTCTACATGATGCTTAGATGGAGTCGGGGGTTTGGGAGAGGTTACCAGGATAACCTAGGATGGGGTGCGGGACCTATGGAGGCCTACCTAGGGTAACCACCTTAAGCCATGCGATGACACTCTCTCCTTAGATTCACTAATGATTATGAGTTGAGTCACATGGGATTTGTGGAGTCATGTTATACTATTGTACTTGTCTTGTTTTTCTTGCTTGAGGGTCTTCTGCTATCTCCCAACACAGTGGGGTGGTAGTTCCACTTCCCATCGGATATCTATGTTCATACCTTCATGCGAGGATTGGCTTCGCTGGTGTTCCTTGGATCGTGACTCTTGTACCAATTCATGTTCGTGATCATTGTTTAGTTGAGACCTTGTGGTCATTGTATCAAACATTTATGTAACCTTGGCATTGTAACTTTTGTATTCTGTGGTATTTTTGGAAACCATGTATATATGGATATTGTAATATTATATCAATGGAATGTATGTTAATTCAGTTCCTTTAATCTTTTGTATAAATGATCTATGGAGAAATAAATGCATTGGAATACTTTGATTCTTTCATTATGGAAATTAGCTATATGAGTATGTTTTATTTTAAGCATTTAATTTTCCTAATTAGATGAACAATTGGATTAACCATGGTGTTAATATAATCTACGAATTAATCTTCATTGGTAACCCTTAGGAAATTATGTGTTAGACTTCCGTTGTGCTATTAGATGTGCAATTGTTATAATTAATGTACTTATCTTTAAAAAAAAATAAAACATTTCACCCTTTAGTTGCCTAGTTGTGTTGTTTTCCTTTAGGGTTTCTAGCGGAGCATTACATAGCATATGTTCATTGGTATTGAGTATTCAGATGTTGCCATATTTCCCAGTGAAGATGTTGTGCTTACATGAGGAGTTTCCAAAAGACCAGTGTAGAAAAAGTTTCAATATATAAGAAAGAGTATTCAATGCCCCAATGGAAGAATGTTTTCATCTAGATTGTGAAGAGCATGGTGTGAAGACTTGGATACAATGTTAATGTTATGTGAATAGTGTAATATCAAGTTTGTAGGTTCTTTAGTTTCTTAGATGAAGAGATTAGTTGTTGTTGTTCTTTAACAGTGAGAGTGTCTGTCAGACTGGTATGAAATTTACTTGGTGGCTTCTAGATATGTGAATTCAAGTGTTGAAATTTGGAGGACATGCTTATTTGGTTTATTTAGTATTCCAATTCAAATCTTTGGTGTCATTTTTGTTTCACATGTAAGTTATGATAGTCTATGATTGGTATGGTTAGTTGTGTTGGGTTTCAGTGTGCTTGAATGAAATTTCTTGTTTGAATCATACTTTTTTGCTCTGGATATGCATTGGAGGTTGAGTTGGAATATTGTCTTTGGTCTCACCATGGTGTGTGGAGGTTCTCATTAGGTAATTTGTATTGGAATATGCTTTTGGGCCAACTAGTTGCTGAGTTTTATAGTTTATCTACACATTTCATTTTAGAACCAACTTTGAAAGATTTTTTAGGGTATACAAATTGTTGGAATCAATTTAGGGGGATGCATTGTGTTATTTTTTGGTCCCCTCTTTCTCCTAGAGTGGACCACATTGTATATTATTGGTCTAGATGACCTAGTTTATGTAATTTTATATATTATTTTGGGCCAACCTAGTTGAGAGTCTTAATGACTATCTTTGTTTATAAGGATGAGTAAATGTGTGCATTGAGAAGTATAGCAATATGGGATGTATTTATAATGATGTAATGTGAATGTGAATGATATGCAGTCACATTTGATGTAAAAGGTGTGTGACAATTAGTTGAGAAGATCTTTAATAGTGTTTGGTAACAAAGTTTGAGGTCAAATGTATTTTCCATGATACTGGATACTTGACACAAAGATTCAAGGTCAATTTCATGATCAAGAGATCCTATTCATTTCCAATTTATCTATTCCTACCAAAAGATAGTGTGTCTCTCTTGGCAGCTCTTTGTATCTTGCCCTAAAGTGGTGAGTTTCAATTGTGCAAGTATTTTGTATCTTTCCCTAAGGTTGTGCGCCTTATCTAGAAAGTTTGAAGTAGTGAGATCCTTATCATGTGGCCTAATTCTTGTAATAATTTATATCTATATTGTGAGTGTAATTCTCACTGTGGTTTTTCCCTTCTTGGGTTTTGATGAGCTAAAATAATAGCTCTTTTATTCCTATAACTGATAATTCTTTGCTATGTTTTAAGTTGCATATTGGGATAGTGTTTGAGTCATGTGATGTATTAAAGTTTGACTATGTGCATTCTAAATGATAACTAAACCTATTAAACTATGCATTGTTTTGACCTATTATTCCTGTTGCCATATGTATTATCATAGCTAATATCATGTGTGGATGTATAAATGTTATGATTAATGAAAATAGATATATATGTATGATTGTATGTTCTAACTTTTAAATGCAGGAATAAATAAGTTGCTGCAGAGGCAATTATTTTAAGCCAGATGGAGAATCACATCATGAAAGTAGTTGGAGACATTTAGGGGTGGTTAAACATTAAAAAAAATAGAGAATATGGTGTGCATAAGAATCAACAAAGGAGTAGCGAGGCGATACCGGATTCATTTATGTTTGTCTCCAACAAACATCAATCTAGTAAACACTGCCATGCTATATCCTTTGTTGCGGTTTAGTTGAGTTCCATATTTTTTGTGGATTAACTTCTTCTCTTTGCAGTCATAAATGTTTTCTACCTAATTTCATGGGCATGATCTAGATATTAGGAAGTTTGTTATAGTTTTCTTATAAATAAAAACCCGCACCTCTTTTCAAAGGTTAGACAACGCTTTCCAGAACTAAAAGCATTTCTCTTATTTCATGTGTTGTATCAACTTTTGGAAATAATGAATAAAAGCTATGTTATTCTGAGTATATAGAATCATCTTTGAAGTCTGGATACACTCATCCAATGGGGCCCCCTTGGTGAGTATTCTTGTGTGTTTGTTATATTAAGTTTTCTTTTTTCTATAGTAGATGTTCTAGCGACTGACTATTTTTTATTAAGCAAAATTAGGTTTTAAGGGACCCAAAACCTGCTTACAATACGAAGGATAGCATGAAAAAAACTAGAGAAGACAAGACCTAGACAAAAAAGCTGCAAAAAAACTAGCAGAAAAACCAGCAGCTAGGAAAAAAGGACAGCACAGAGCCAGTGAGAAATTGGAATCCAAAAACCAGCATTACATATCAAATAAAAAATTTTATGGACTTCTCTGCATTCTTAACCAATAGCATCATGGCCTTAGCAGCTTCTCTCAGATCTTTGTTCTCCTGCTTCAGCTAAATGTCTTTCATCTTTGTCTCCAAATCACTGGTCGTTTGCCTGGTCCTTCGCCTAGAGATTTGTGGAGTACAACTAGAGGTCGACATATCATCAATGATAACCATATCCTTATTCTAATTTTTCCTCTCTAAGTAATCCACCAGGGCATTCATATTTTGAGACGAGATCCTCAAGACCTCAAGACTGTGATTCATGAAATTCTTCAACGCCTTCTCAGTTTTAGCAACCTGATTGATGATGATCTCGTTATCAGCCTCAGTCTTATCTTTGACAATTCTAATCACATCTTCTAGATGTTTCAAATCCCCTTTTATAAGTTCTTTTTCCCACCAGTCCTGCATTTCAATTTCATCCTCTGCTTTGCTGGTTTCCACCTCCACACTCCTTTTCCCCGAATTAGCATCCTTGATCAAATTGTGAATCTTATAATCCAGGTCTCTCTGTTTGCTCTGTATGCTGGTAATATTTTCAATAACCCACTTCTGAAAATTGAAAGACTCTAGTGTGCAATTTTGAGAAGTATTCAAAATGGTGTTCATCATATCCCTTCCTTGCTCATAGCTCATAGATTTAGGGTTAGCTTCCTCCATGGAATTCTGGGCAACATTCCTGCTATCCGATACCATAGGGTTAGAATTAGGGTTTTTAGTATAAGCATCTCTTTTCCCTTCCTCCTCTTCTCTAGCATCCTATTTCTTCTCACTGTCCACTTCAATCTCAACCTCCTTTCCCTGTTCCTCCTCCATACCATCATCCACATCCGTGTTCACTTTATCAGTGTCAGCCCTCCCTTTTTTATGGGTAGTAACATTAGACAAATCATCTTCAGACTCAGAGTCATTATGAATCTTTGAAATATGAGCATTTGTCACTAGATTATCATCCTTACTAACCCTAGCTTTTTTCTTCAGGTGTCATAAATGAGAAAAATAAGCCCCTGATGGGCTATGGGGTAAGATTTGGGCTTTTTGGCATGGTCAACCAAGCTCTCATTTAGGGAGGATGCTAAATAAAAGGGTAGATAAATCTTAAACCCATGGCGGAAATGATTGAGTATAGAAAAATGATAATTATAAACTTTAGTAAATCTACCATCAATAGTCAAAAATTCCATCAAAACCCTTAGCATCTTCTGCCAAAAATACTTTACTTGATGAGGGAGGTAGTAAGAAAGGTTGTCTTTCTTGGCAAGCTGAGCCTTCTCATCCTCTGTTTTTGGGAAATTTTTAATTACTTCAGCGGCAAACTTTTAGTCTCTGTAGAACTTTGTGCCCTCCTTCTGTAATCCCATGACCTCCGCAACCAAATCCTCATCAATCTTCCAGGTCTTCCCAAAAAAAGTGACTTTGTTGTTGTTCCAACCCTTAGCAAAGCCTTGAGACACCGATTTTTTGCTACCATGCAACTTTTCCATGTAGTCGGTGAATCCATGTCTATGGAGCCTCCTCCACACTTTCCGCTCACTTTTCCAGTTCTCACAACCAGAGGGCTCATTCCGGTTTAGGTTACCTCCCATGTTGAAAAGTAGGTCAAAGTCTTCAATAGTATATCTCACAAATTGTAGACCAAGACTTAAACACAGGTTCTTGAGCAAAATACTAGGTTCACAAAATAGAGTACCTTCTGTGATTTTAAAAAAGTAAATAATAATGGCGGCAGAGATCCAACACTTATTATTATAAGCCTCGTCACACCATTGAACATAAAAATGATGCCTAAAAATAATCATTAACTGACATTTCACATGTCCCCAATCTCGGTCTTTGATTTCCGGACCCCAAGAGGTAATCATGATTTTAACTTGAACCATTGATACGATCAAATGATAATTGCTCCTGAACATCCCTTTTACATTGGGCTTCCTCGATATATTTAGCCTCCACCTCTAAATAGACCCCCTCATTAGCTAAAAGGTCCGCAACCTTATTGCCTTCCCTTAGAGTATGGGTTATGAGAATACTATCATAGTCATTTAATAACTTTTTAGCACTTTTGATAGTATTAGTTATATTCCAAGAGGAAGAACTAGTACCTTTAAGAGCCTGAATGATATTGAGGGAGTCCCCTTCCAACCAATTTTTTTTAAATTTGAAACCCTGAGCAAGCTGGAGGCATTTCAGCATAGCTTGAGCTTCAACCATATGATTATTTTGAACTCCAAAGGGAGAAGCAATAGAAGCAATGCAGATAGCTTGATAATTTCTGATGACTCCTCCCCCTCCAGACTTCCCAGGGTTGCCTTTAGCAGCCCCATCAAAATTCACCTTGATCCAGTCATAATCGGGAAATTTCCAAACAACATTTTCTCTCCTAGTCTTATTGTCAGATTTGCAAACTTTGTGAATCAAATTCTATTTAGTAAGGATGCCTTTCTCAATATCATTCATGTCAGCAAAAAACCATTGCTTGTTGTTTCTGTGAAGAACATTTATGTTTTCTTTTATAGCGCTGAAACTTTTTCAAAGACCACCTGAGACGTGCACTTAGCTTCCCTAAATATTTTGTTATTTCTCTCTTTCCAGATGTACTAGCAAGTCATGGGAAGGATTAAGGACCAGAGGTTCTTGATAAGAGGAAATTTGGTGGGAAAGGTCCATTGCCAAATAGTTTCCTTGAGACTGCTGTGCATAACCCAATCAACTTTCCATTTCACCCAAAACTTACTCCAGATTTCCCAAGTGAAGGAGCAATGGATGAATAGATGATCTACTGATTCTTCCTCTTTCTCACATAGCTCACACCTATTAGGAAACATAAAACCTCTTCGGGCCAATATATCAATAGTAAGAATCTTATTATGAATAGCAAGCCAAAAAAACATGTTAACTTTAGGAATAAGAATTATATTCCAAACTTCACCCCATATTGGGTTGCTGATTTGGGTAAATGTGTTTTTATAGGCTGAGGCAACAGTGAAGTTTGTGTGTGTGAAAAAGGGTCTGTAGATGCAAGCACAACACTTCAATTAAGTCATTATATGTATGGTTAGTAAATCAATAATCAATAAGTAATAAACCATAACAAAGCGACTAATTGCCTTCTAAAAGATGCGAGTATAAGATTGCTCTCAGATTTTTTATAAGCAATACCAGTGACTAGACTACACCAAGATGAAGGATTTAATCTATATAATATTAACTATATGGATGCAAAATGAATGAATAATTCAAGCAAAGAACGAATTCAAGCAATATGGATTCAAGCAATGATGAGTAAACTAAAATATGGATGCACATAATCTAAAAAGCACAATGACCTTCAATGACTCCAGAGCAAAATTAGCGTGATAATAATCTCCAAGCGTGTTCTAAAAAATCTCTAGGGTAAATTGGAATGAGAGCTGAAGACTGAATTTATAGAGAATTACAAGAGAGAAAGCTCAATTTAGGATTAATTGAAAATAATTGAGAAATTAGGTTTAGTTAACCTTGATATAGAATCCAATTATAGTTTAATTGAAATGCATTTAGATAAGAAGTTCAAGTTGCATTAGAAATAAATTTTAATTAATTCCATACATTTGTGATAAAAATAGATAATTCCATGCATATATTTGATTTATTCAAGAAAAAAGTCTTTTCAATGCAACTGAACTTCTTTTTCTGAAAATCTTTTCAATGCAACTGAGCTTCTCTTTCTCAATTCAATTCTTTTTGTTTAATTTCAATTCAACTCTTACTTTGTGATTAATTCCTCTTTTGTAATAAATTAATTCCTTTTGCATGATTAAATGGAAAATTTATTAATTAATTAAATATGCAAGGATATTTAATAAATTAAAATAGGATAATTGATCAAAATGATTTTCTTGGAAATGATTCAATTAATTAAATAAATATTTAATTAATATTGATTAATTGATTTACCATGTGATATTTGATAATTAAAGAATTAATAATGTGCTCAAGGTTGATTTAATTGCCTTTGGTTAGGACCTTGGTGATGTTGTCGAGATTAGGGGCCCATGGTTTAGATGACCATTTTTAGGGTATTACATTTGCCCCTCTTTGAATTAATGTGCGAGCAACGTGTTGGTTTAAAGAATGTGTGATGTCTAGGAGATGCCAGTTCTGAACTTGATTGATCATGAACCAGATGAAGAGCGAGGTGTTTAGCTTGTTTTGAAGTGACGAAGCTGAATGAAGTCTAATTAAAACGATACCGATCCCGAACTTGATTGAACTTAGGAACGATAGAAAACAAAAGATACCGAACTTGAACTTGATTGATCAAGAAGCGGATCTTACTGATCTAGAACTTGATTGATCTAGACACAACGAGTGAAGATAAAAATTGATCTTGAACTTGATTGATCAAGATACGATGAGCGAAGATAAACTGTCCAACTTGATCCAAAGCAACAAATATTGAACACTTGCTTAGATTGAGTGTGATCAAAGATATTCTTTAAACTTTTGATTGAGTTTAAATGAATAATCAGCTTGATGTAAAGCAATGAAACTGATTAACGCTAAGAGGTTGATTCAGATGAAGACAAATATCAGCTTGATGTGAAGCGATGAAACTGATATGCCCCTAGCGATTGATTCGATTTAGATGATCGAGAGATCTCAACTTGATGTGAAGCGATGAAGCTGGATGCCCCTTAGCAATAATGATTGATTGATTTTCTTTATTTGAAAAGATTTTTTGCTCGATTTTTGATAAAGATTTGTAAATTTTCTCGACATGTGAAGATGTGAGGTCATAAGGTCATGAGTATGCCCCCTTGGGAACGAAATCAAAAGATAACGAGGGTACATTATAGGCAATTAGTGGTGAAAATAAGTTATTTGAGCACAAATTGATTGTGAGGAATATTTGAAAAATTTAGTGTAGATTGATGAAAAATTGACCGCAGAGTTGATCATAAAGTTGATGTGTAGAATGAAATTGAATTAAGATTCAACGTTGAAATTGAGTGCAATTTGAAGAAAGAATGAGCATTTGATGAAAAGAGCGCTAAGTGGTCCAAATTGTGAAATTGACTAGCAAAATGATCTCAAATTTTGATTTCGATCCCCAAAATGGAATCAGAATGGTCAAATTAGCTAAGGGTACAATTTTCATGTCCATCAGAGCAAGTTGAAAAATTAGGTTTTTGGCTATATATGGGACAAAACTGTCATTTTCAAATAATTTTAACCCTCCAAGTTTGAAAATTCAAAAAGCCTTCTGTGAAGAAAATGGTGGTCCCTACTCATCAGCATCAATTCGAGCACCAGAGATGTCATAATCAACCCCAAAACTATGAGCCATCGGTAAGTGATCGATCTTAAGCCTCTTTATGTTTTCAATTTTGAATTTTTTTGCTCATTTTTCAATTTTTTCGCATGTTTGGGGTCAGGTTTTACATTTTATCGTGCGAGACAGGATTTTGTCTTGTATGAGTAATTGTTAAATTTTAGTTTGTCGTTTAAAGCCCTTAGAATTATCGTTCGGACCCTACCCTCGTATCGTACGACATGTTTATAAAAAGACCATTTTGTTGTGCGGGGTCTGATATTTTGTCGTATAAGAATGTTTTATCATATGATAGCCATTCCTGACTCGTACGAGATGCTGCCCTTCTATGTTTTGTCATTCGGGAAACAGTGAGCATTTTTGAAGGTCTAAATGTGAAATTTTGATTTTGCACTTGACTTAGTTGGATTTTCATGATGTTTTACTTCTCTTGTAGGCTCATTTGGAATATTAACTGATGCTTCGTTGTTGGGTTTTTGCAGGTTCGATTACCTCCTGTGCTATTCAGATGTGTTTATCCTCCCACCATGACATTAGTATGACTGTTATCAGAGGTTGATCAGGCTCATATTGATTTGTGTGGTTTGACTCATCTTCTTGGTTTACCAAATATCCATGTGAATCACGATATGCTCATAGCATTGGTTGAGCGTTTCCATTTAGAGCATAACATGTTTCATTTGCCAGTGGGGGAGTTGACTATCACTCCCGAGGATGTATATAGGATTCTATGTATCCCTTTTGTTGGGGATAAGGTGGATTACGATTCAGGACACCCTCTAGGATTATAGGCAGTGAGGCATGTCTTCAGGGACCCCGACATTTTGACCCATTCCATTAGTTGGGACATTATGATGAGCAGATACAGTGAGGAGTTTCCTCTGGCATGTGTTCTACCAGGATTTATCGGCTGTTTTCTGATGCCAGATAGAGGACAACAGGGTTTCCAGTGTGGTTGGGGCAAGATGCCGATGAGATTGATGGAGACCCCTCAGAGGCTTAGCTGGGGTTCTTGTGTATTGGCCCACATGTATCGCGAGATGCATGAGATTGTATATAGGGATGGTAGGAGCATGGTTGCAGGTGTATTTATTTTACAGGTTTGGGCTTGGGAGCATCTTCCTGTTTGTCAGCCTATTGTAGATGATAGTAGAGAGCTTGGGCAACTAATTATATATAGGTATGTTGGTTATGTTACGCAGCCCCATCTGGGCAAGACAGATTTTTGGCGGCGATAGTTAGACGATTTGATAGCCATAGTGTGGAGACCTTACAGAGGTTTGGAGCCATGGGATGACTGGCGGCTGGTTCGAAAGGACCTTTTTGTTACGTGCCCACTTATTGGGAGATCGCAGACTATTGTTGAGCAGTTCATCGTATCACGGGTGATGAGGTAGTATGGTAGGCTTGAGGGTATCTTGTAGGAGTATACAACTTATGCACATTATGCAGATGAGGAGAGACAGGGATGGTCTCCACGGTTGTCCTATGCCTTGGCTATGCAAGAGCTGGCTGGTCTACAACACCTTAGATGGGACTATATGGATGATGTTGTGGATGCGGGGGTATTGCCCTAGTATAGAGAGTGGTTCCGGCAGCATCCTTTTCTTGGTTTATAGATCCAGGTGAGTAGGCGCCTCATATAGAGGATTTTGAGGATGATGCTCCCATGCCAGGATAGGGATAGGGTCAAAGGCAGGGCCAGAGAAAAGGACAGGGATAGAGAGATGAGGCTTTGAGGCAGATAGGTGGTGATCCTAGTGCTAGTAGCAACAGGGTTCCAGCTGAAGGTGGACAACAGAGGGGTGAGGGCGGATCCCTTGGGAGAGTAGGAGCGAGATTGGGCAAAGCTGAGGAGGAGCGAGTAGCTCCGAGATAGGTCCGATAGTGGAGGGATGAGTAGGGTGGTACTGGAGGTGGAGATGGGGGTGGAGAGCCTGCGAGAGAGTAGGGGATGGATGCAGGGCAGTTGATGAGAGCCCATCTTGTAGAGCTATAGTCACAGTTGATAGTGGCTCAGACTCAGCTGGCAGAGCGAGACTGACATCTTGCAAAGGTGAGGGCTGAGCAAGATCGTCAGCTTACAGAGTTGAGAGCAGAGCGCGATTGGTAGCTAGCTGAGCTAAGAGAAGAGTGCGATCGTCAGGTCACGATGATGAGAGCAGAGTGAGACACCCTCCAGCAGGAGGTTTTGCATCAGAACAATGGGGCAACCTACTATGTTGCAACATATAGCATGGCAGTTCCAGTAGTGCAGCAGGTGATCCCCTATTCATAGTATATGGCACATTAAGAGGGAGCTTGGGCACCTCAACAAGATCCCGGTCATCAGGCTCCTCCTCCTCCACCAGACGATGAGGGAGAGGCCCAGAGCTAGATATTATTTTTGTTGCTCGGATATTTTTTTGTAGACACACCCATTTTTTGTAGCCTATACGATTCTTTCTCCGATGGGAGTTTGTATATGTCATTCAACATTATTTCATACTCTTAGACTTGACATGATATATATATATATATATATATATATATACGAGATTCGATTTGACTTCAGTGTACTTGTGTTGATTCATTTATGAGATGTCTTTTATATGCTTTATTCTATATGTATGCATTTCTTTTCAATATGAATGTATGTAATGTAAATGATTATAGATGTCTATTTTTGTTTCTTTTCATATGCAAATAAATGAATGAGTATGAGTAATGGGTAATGCAATGTTTTCATTTTTCTATGCAATAAGATGAATGCAGATGAGTGAAGAATGAAATGTATGAATCTACATTAAAAATGTTTATGTATGCAGCTAAACATCTCAAAACACAAATACTCAATTGAAGAAATGATGATAAATAGACCACTTAGCATAAGAAATGATGATTCTTTCATCTCTCATTCAGAAGATAAAGAGATTATTGCCATACCGAAATCACTCTAAATTCACAAAAATGCAGTTGATATGCAAAATGATATGCGAAATGCAACCTAAATCTAGTCACTGGATTTAAAATGTTTAAGATTCATCACTCAGCATAATGAACACAATAGGCAGATTAGAGTTCCTTTCTTTTTCAATGTGCAATATGTATTATCTTGTCTGCAATGACCCTTTTTTTTGTTCATATCCTTGGATAGATTTTGCAGGGATCCGAATTGCATCGTAAAGAAATTCCCTCAAAACAAACAAAGAAATGATATGGACCTCCCTGTAGCATACAAATAAGCGGAGTCGAGGTATGTGAGGCGATTTCACCTTGTTGTGAAGGCTCTTATCATAGACACCCAACTAATTTATATGTTTCCATATCATTGGGATCATTTCTACAAGCATAAATCAAATAAAATATTATGCCCCCAATCCTTGCTCCTCTTAGTCACAATAGACTTCCTTGAGTTACTCAGAGGGATAATAATCGAAAACCAATATAAAAGACAACACACAAAGAAAATTTTCATTCATAGCTCAAATTGTTTAGTGATTGTTTTCCGTTATGTTGTTTTGCTTGTTTACTCAGTGATAAAAACTCTTTGGTAGTTAGGAGACAGGTGACTGACTCAGAGTGGACAACCAGGTTTCACTGACGGAAAGATGACTTCGTTGATATTGCTTAGGAAATGTGAATTGCTTTGTCGAGTAACGTAAGACTAGGATGCTGATCAATTTCAAGTCATGAGGGTTCCAACGAACCAGGATGTCACGAAAATGACTAAAAAAAAAATGTACAAGCGAAAGCAAAGATGCAGGAAAGCGAGAAATACCAACGTTGTGTTGATAGATGGAGCGCTTGAGTACAAGAGGCACCTATTTGCCAGGTTTTCACCTGCTTGGCAGAGATTCATTTTTTTTTTTTTACCAAGGTGCCTATTTACCAAGTTTTCACTTAGGCATTTTCTCTCTTTATATATTTTTTTCTCTTTTTTCCTTTTTTTTTTTTGTATTTTATGATTTTTCTGATTTTTTTGATTTTTTTTCAGGACTTTTTCCAATTTTTAGGATTTCTTCAGGACTTTTTCTAGTTGTACATGTTGATAGCATAGAGAATGCTAAGCAAAAAATTTCTTCAAGTGGATGGTGTTAATTGGTTCACAGAGCTATTCTCCTTCCGAATTTGAGAGTTGATAGGCATCGGATCCGAATACTGTAGTAACGATGTAGGGACCCAGCCAGTTGGGTTCAAACTTCCCTTTATTGTCTCGAAACTATTGATTTTTTGGATTTTCTCTTAGAACTAGGTCACCAACCTGAAATTCTCTTTGTCTAACTTTCTTGTTATAGCCTTTAGACATTCTCTTCTGATATACTCTGAGATGATCAAACGCCACTTGCCGATACTCATCTAGCAATTCGAGTTCTTGCAATCTAGATATTCTATGATCTTCATCAGTAACAAGACTTTGCAAAGAAACTCTTAGAGATAGTATTTCTACTTCAATAGGTAGTACTGCTTCAAACCCATACATCAAAGAGAAAGGTGTAGCCCCAGTAGGTGTTCTGATACTTGTCCTATAAGCCCGTAACGCAGGATTGAGCTGCAAATGCCAATCCTTCCCAGATTTGTTCACTGTTCTGTGCAAGATAATCAATAGGTTTTTGTTAGATGCCTCAGCTTGTCCATTACCTTGAGGGTAATATACTGATGACCAGTGTTGTTTTTTTTTGAATTTCTCACAAAGCTCGTCCAGATCTTTATTCTTAAACTATCCTCCATTATCAGTCACAATGGATGAAGGTATCCCATACCTACAAATGATATAGTTTAGGATGAACAAGGTGACTTGTTTACCGGTTTCTTTGATAAGCGGAACCGCCTCTACCCACTTGGTGAAATAATCCATGGCTGTTATGATGAATTTATGTCTGTTGGATGATGCAGGATATATCTGACCAATGAGATCAAAGGCCCATTGCTGAAAAGGCCAATGTGTAATGAATGGTATGAGATCCCTTGCCGGGATATGTATGAGATTTCCATGAAGCTGACATTTCTCACAAGTCTTAGCAAATTTGATGGCATTTTTTTCCATGTCTAGCTAGTAGTAGCCAGCCCGTAGTAGTTTTTGAGCTAAAGTAAGACCATTCGAATGAGATCCACAAATACCTTCATGGACTTCCGATAATGCACATTTAGATTCTTCAGTTTCTAGACATCTAAGCAATGTACCATCCAAACCTCTTCTAAATAAATCATTGGCTATGATAACATACTGTGAAGCATTTCGAGTTAGGTTTCTTTTCTCATTACGAGTAAGGTTTTCGAGGATAATTTGGTCACGTACATAGGAGTAGATGTGGCTGTATCAGGATGAGTCATGTCCAATAATAGAACAAACTATTTGGGTCTCAGGGGAATCATAGGCCAGGTAATGTAACTCTTCCACCAGGAATTCAAAGCAAAAATTGGACTCTTGTAACTCGGGTATAGACGCCAAGGTGGCCATAGCATCGACTGCTCTGTTTGTGGATCTAGGAATATGTTGGAATGATACAAAAGCAAAGCACTTCTTAAGATCATCAACCATTCTCTTATAAGGCATCAGTTTCTCATCTCGAGTCTGATATGTATCATTGATTTGGTTAACTACTAGCTAAGAATCTCCATAGATATACAATTCAACAACCTTCCATTCAACGACTAGCTTCATTCCATTTACCAAAGCTTCATATTCTGCAATGTTGTTTGTGTAGGGGAATAAAATCTTATAATACTTTGGGATTGAATACTTCTGAGGAGTAATAAATAATATTCCAGCACCAGAACCATTTTGGGTAAAGGGCCCATCAAAGAACATCTTCTAGGGTTGTTGAGTAAGGTGCATTATTGATTCATTTGGAAACTCTATATGTAGCGGTTGAGTGTCCTCAAGTGGAGCTTCAACGAGTTGATCAACAATTACCTATCCTTTTATGGCTTTGCATTTCACATATTCAATGTCAAACTCTATAAGGATCATGACCCATTTCACCAATCTTCCTGTAAGTGTTGCTTTATTGAGAAGATATTTGAGTGGATCAATTTTGGCCACCAGCTTGACTGAATGTGCTAGCATGTAGTGTCTTAGTTTTTGTGATGCAAAGACTAATGCCAAGCATGCTTTTTCTATTATAGTGTAGTTCATTTCATAAGACACCAATGTCCTACTAATGTAATAAATAGCTCGTTCCTTTTTGTTTTCATCATGTTGTGCCAAAAGTGCCCCCAGTGATGAATCAGTTGCTGATATATATAAGATTAGTGGTTTACCCTGAATCGGTGGCATCAATATCGGTGGACTTGATAGGTACTCTTTGATTTGCTGAAGATGTTGTTCACACTGCTGATCCCAGTTGTATATTACTCCTTTTCTCAATACATTTGTGAAAGGTTGAGCTTTGTCTATTAGCTAAGAAATGAATCTTCTAATGGATTGGAGACATCCCTGTAGACTTCTCATTTGACTGGTGTTCTTCGAAGGTGGTATTTCCATTATGGCTTGGACCTTCTCAGGATCAACCTCGATTCTCTTCTTTAAAATGATGTAGCCAAGTAGTTTACCAGATGTCACTTTGAATGCACACTTCTTTGGATTTAATCGGAGTTTGAACTTTTCCATTCTGTCTGGTATAGGACCTAACTCTTGAATATGCGTTGATCTCTTCATAGTCTTCACTAAGGTGTCATCAACATAATCTTCCATATTCTTATGCATCATATCATGAAAATGGTAGTAACTTCTCTTTGATAGGTTACTCCTGTGTTCTTTAGCCCAAATGGCATGATGTTCTAGCAAAAGGTTCCCCATGCATAGGTGAATGCTATCTTTTCTTGATCTCCAGGAGCTATTTTGATTTGGTTGTAGCTGGAGAATCCATCCATTAGTGAGTACATCTCATATTCGGCAGTCATGTCGACTATCATGTCTATGTTTGGTAATGGAAAATCATCTTTTGGACACGTTTTGTTAAGATCTCTAAAGTTTTTTCTTAACTGGTTTTACTCTTGGTGTGATTGAAAGATGGTGCATAATGAGATCAGGGTCCAAACCTGGCATATTTGAGTACGTCCATGCAAAGTTTATTTTCTTTTCTGAGAATAGCTGAGTGAAATCCTTCAATTCTTCTGCTGATAGTGATTGAGCTACATGAATGATGTGTGGTGTCTCTTGACTCCCAATGTTCACTAGCTGAGTTGGATCGATCAATATGGAGGACCTTTCCTGGAAATGACTTGGCAGTATATCAAGTATCTCACCTTCAGGCGCCTCGGAGAGGTTTTCACCCTTAGGTACGTCCTTTATTTTCTCTTTTTTAGATTTTGATACCACCACAATGTGGTTTTCGCCATCAGATCTTTAATTTTTATTTTTCTTGGTTTTGTGACTAAGATACTTGATATCCACTTCAGTCATATTTTCACTCTGTTCACTAGTGGAAGAGTCCATAGGTTCGACTGCATTGAGATAATAGGCTAATGTATAATCATTGGCAAAAGTAGGTATATTCATGGGCTGGTTTTGTAAAGTACAGTCAATCAATTCAAGATGTACTAAGGATAAATTTTGGATAGGTTCAAGAGCGTTCATGGTATTGTTTTCACAACTATAGATCGAAAAGTCAAGTTCCAGAATGATAACTTGCGTAAGTGTCTCAAGACCAGGAAGAGTCGGATCATGATTATTAAAGTTCACGTTAATATTTAGTTGATCTAATCCAATAGACATACTTGTAACATCGTTCACTATGCCAGATTGGACGTCATATCACGGTTTGACAACAATAAGATCAGTAGACAGATTTTCATTGTTTGCATCAGATGATTCAAAATTTGAGGCTGAGTAGATATTGTCCTGAATAAGACTATCATCAGAGTCATCAGGTGAAATTTCCAAGTCTTCTTCAAGTGATTTAGTAAGTGTATGTATGGTATCAACACCAACATCTTTAATACTACAAGTTCCTTCATGTTGTGGTTCATTTGTCATTTGTATTTGACACACCTATTGACATGATCTTGATGTTTCTATGATTTGTTGTCGTCTACTCCATTCAGCTTCTTCTGGACTGATAACTAGTTCTTGTTCTGTAGCTTCCAACTCTTTTTGTGTAGTGCTATACCTAATTTGTTCTATTTTAGCATAGGGGTACATAGATGAGAAGTTTTCTGGTATTCTTCCTTCTTTCAGTCCTTGTTCATAATTTGCTTGTCTCTTTTATCTTATTTCCTATATTTCTTTCTCTAGTTTTATGTGCATCAGCTCTTGGGTATCATCTATGACACCGCTAGACTCTTATGGATTTTCTATAGTGGATGTGTTTGAGAAGTGGTCAGGACCCCATTCATACTCATTTGAGTCAGTCTCTGAATCGTCTACTTGCTGCCTACCAGTATATGTGACTGGAACTTTTAGTGGTGCAAACAATTCTCTGATTCTTACTACTTTATCTCTTATATCTTCTGGGACCTCAACGTCTTGTATTATTGTAGCTGACACCATTGAAGCTTGAGCACTGACTATTTCTTCTTTCTTGATTGTTGATTCCTCTTTCTCTTTTCTACACTCTACTTTTGTTTGTTGAGTGTCTACTTCCTGTAATGTTGAAGGCAATATCCTTTTCTGCCGCTTAGACTTAGAAACATGTTTTTGGTCTGATGTCTTTTTCGAATTGTAGCCCAGTCCAGCCTTATCATTTGTGGATTTTGTGTCCAACTGAATTGGTTCAGTAATACCTTCCTTTTGTTTGCCCAAAGGACCAGTACCTGGATATCCTATGCATTGAATCATTTTGTAGCCAGGACCATATTGGTTTGAGGAAATCTCACAATGTCATACCTCCTCGTCTTGACAATCTTCCTTAAAGAGCCAGTTAAGAACAACATCCTCTTCTATTTCATCTACCAGGGGGGTAGAGGACTGTACAAAGAGACCATCATACATGGTATTCAGAGTTGAATTTTGTGTTCTCATAGCCTCTGATGGCTTGCCCAGCTGTTTTGGTGATGGAGGGAGAGAAACTAATGAAAGTACTGGTTCTATCTTGTAGCCATCCATGTCGGTATTTGTAATCTTCAATCTCTTTTCTATGTCTTTCATCAGTGCTTTTGGATCTTCATTTGGAGAGGCTGCCCTATTATGAGGCACAAAAGTATCTACACCTTTTGTCAATGCATTACATATGACATTTGTATCAGCAAGAATACTGACTTAAGCTCCATTATAGGGGAATTTTAAGCATTGATGGTATGTTGACGACACTCCCTTCATTTCATGAATCCACGGCCTGCCTAGTAAGATATTGTATGACAAAGGAATATCAAGTACCTGGAAAAGGACATCTCTTTCTAGAGGTCCCACTCTGATTGGTAATGACCCCAGACCTTTAGAAGTCATTTCTTCTTCATCATAGGCTTTTATTGTTAGTTTCAGGTCGGGATCAATGACATTTTCAGAGAATCCTAGCTGTGTAAGTAGACTATAAGTATAGATATTCAACCCCGTGCCTCCATCTATCAAAACACATTTGACTCTGTGTTTGTGGATCATGGCTTCAATATGCAATGGCTGGTTATGTGGATGATTTAGTGAGTTGTCATGTTCTTCGGAGAAGGTCAGATAGTGAGGTGAAGTCAGATGACCCACCATAGATTGAAACCAATCAATGTCTAAATATTTTGGAACGTTGGTGGTGAGCAATACTTTGTCTAGGATCTCTTTGTGAGCAGATGAGAGTTTTAGCAATTCAAAGATTGAGATTTGAGCATTTGTCCTTTTCAACTGTTCAACACCGCTATATCCAGAAGCTGATGATGAAGTTAGCCTTTTTAATTTGTCCAAGGTTGATTCTTTCTGTTTGTTTGACAAGGCTGGTGGGTTCGATGTCGCTTGAGCCGGGTTGGAAGAACTAGCTCCTTGGAGAGTGACTTTCTTCTAAGAACGGGTCAGAGCTCTTGCATATTGTGATTCATTTGGTTTATCTTGGACTATAATCACATTGCAATATTCCGAGTGGGAAGGCTCAATCATATTGATAATGTTGTCCTAACTGGTATAAGTATAATTTACCTTGGCACCTCCTTTGGTCTTTGAAGAATCACCTTGTTCGTAAACAGGCAAAGGGTCCTTAAATACTTTATGATCTGCATTGGTCGGATGATTCCCAACAACAAATTTACCAGTGTCTATGAGATCTTGAATCTCATGTTTTAGCTTCATGCAATTGTTTATGTTATGACCTTTATTCTGATGGAAGTCACATTATTCATTTTCTCTCCACCATCTTGGTTTTACTTCTAGATCATATGGTCTGGAGTTATCTGGTAGCATTATCAAGTTGTTTGCCAAAAGATTTTTGAAAGCGGATTCATATGATTCTTCGAGAGGAGTAAAATCACGCTTAGGTTTAGAGAGCCAAGGCTTTTCTTTGAACCATTCTTTTGTTTTTTTTTGCAGATTTTCTATTGCAGCCTCAGCAGCTTTAAGTGCTTGTGTACCACTAGCCAAGTTGATTATTGTGGACTTTGAGTTAGCTTTAACAGTGTCTACTACTCCATCATTAACAACATTTTTGTTGTTGTCTTTGCCAAATTTCCAATACTTGTTCTTCTCTTTAGAGCTAGATCCTGGTTGTGTTTCTTTCCAAGGCATGATATCCCCCTTCTTTATGAGCACATCTTCCATTCGAATGGTATTATCTACCATTTTGTTAAATGATGGGTGTACTTGCATTTGTATGCTATATTTCAGTTCGGGGACTAAGTTATTGACAAATATATCCATTTTATCAGAGTCTGGGATAGGTCATGGATACCTAGAGAACATCTTTCTCCAGCGTTGGAGGAAAGTAAGAAGAGGTTCCCCTGTTTTCTATTTAGTATTGCAAAGATAAATCATAGTCACAGGATGTCGAACGTTGTATGAGTATTGTTGTAAAAATAGTTGGATTAGTTCTTTGAACATTTTTATTCCTTTGGGTAGACTTGAGAACCATTCCATTGCTTGACCCCCTAAACTCCTTGGGAAAAGGCACATGAGGTACGTTTGATCATGCATGAACTCCATATAGGTGGCACAAAACTCTCTAACATGATCTTGAGGATCTGAGGTACCATCATATTCGTCAAATTTTGGGATCTCCACTCGTGAAGGAAATGGAGGCATGTATAGATTCTTGTCAAATGGAAAGGGACATATTGTTTCCAAAGAATATTGTTTTGGGGACTTATCTTTATTCTTCAGTTCTGTGACCTCCATTCATAAGGCTTGTAATTGTTTGTGTACCATGAGTATAGGTGATTCTTCCTTTTTAGTAATGAGTGTTTGAACATCATATCCAGTAGGAAGTTTGGCACCTTGTTTTGCTAGTTCTAAGAAATAGTCTTCCTTCTCTCAGGTCATGATAGCTTTCATCATTTTTATAAAGTCTTTGTCTTTTTGACAGTCATGAATTTCTTTTTCTGGAGGTTCGGTGTCTTTGTCAGTCTCACTTGATGAGGAATCATTATCATTTTCAGGAATGTTATTATCATCCTTGTTTCCATCATTGTGTTCTGTCTCATACATAGTGGGAGATTTAGGCTCATCAAAAATTGGTCCACCTGATGAAGACGGTATGTCAGTGAGTGGATCCTCCACATAGAATGGATTATCTTGATATTTGAAGGGTTGTTCTTTGCCTTTGGCTTTTTTCTTACAAGAACTCATGGTTTTTGTAGGCATTTTTATGGATTAGTGTGACCTAAAGTTGTTTGTGATGCAGAGGTCAAGATCAATTTTAGAGCTAGTTGTTTTGTTAAAGTATTGTTTGAGAGAAACAACTAAGATTTAGTCTGGTTTTAGGAAAGATCTATCCTGTATAAGATGTCTATCTAAGTTGATTCTAAGAGTAGTGTAAGATTCGGTCTAGTTTCAGGAACGATCTATCCTATGCAAGACATTATCTAAGTGACTTAAATTTGATAGGTAGTTGATTGAACTAGCTGAAAGATGATCGACCAAATCGTGCAACGCAAATGGCAGAGGTACACTGTCTTGATCTATTTATGCTAAGGATGATGATAACCAGCATTATGTTCATTGTAGACTATTTTTAGGCAAGTTTGACTGTTCTGTTCTGACAAAACTAGAGATTCGTACGATAGGGTTTTCTGAGCTGGACGACAATTTAGCAGCTACAGGATGACAACAGTTCTATTTCGTATGAGTTGTTGCCTCATACCGTACAACAGAGGGGTATACGTGGGATGACAAAAGACTTAGTGCAGTTATGTTTCGTACGAAATAGGATATAGAGCCAGACGACAGATGAAACGACTCGTACGACACAGGATCTGACACAAGATGACAAATGACAAAACGCATACAACACAGGATGTAATATAGGATGAGAAATCACAAGACTTGTATGACTGTTCATAGAGTAGAGACTAAAAATTCTGAGTTTTTTTTCGATTGTTGAGTATGACAACTGAGTATGACCAATTCTGAGATGGATTGATTTTGGACTAGGATAGACTAGTTTTGAACAAAATTTTGACTTTAGGATGGACAAGTTCTAACATAGATAGAGTTTTGACTTAGGATGGACTAGTTTAGACATAGACAGAGTTTCGACTTAAATGGACTAGTTCTGACACAGATAGAGTTTCGACTTAAAATGGACAAGTTCTGACATGGACAAAGTTTTGACTTAGGATGGACTAGTTCTGACACGGACAGAGTTTTGACTTAAGATGGACAAGTTCTGACACGGACAGAGTTTTGACTTAGGATGGACTAGTTCTGACACGGACAGAGTTTCTAATCATTGAGTTTGTTTAATGTCTTCTCTAATTTTGGTATTTCAGTATTTTTGTTTCAGGGATGAAAACACAGAAAACAAGTATTATGAATAGTAACTCCAATCATAGCATGCAAACCCTAAGGAATTTGGTGAGGAAAGAAAAACTTTGCTTGTAGACTCAGGTACACACCCAATAGCTAATCAGAATACGACCGCTGAGTCTCACGTAATGGATTCTCAACGCTGTATTATCCAACTCCAAACGCTAATGGGGGCACAAAATGACAAGTATCTTGGGAGAGTTACTATCTCTCTTGCACAAAGATTATCCCCCTTTCGGAGATGAACCAGGTAGCTTCTAATTTTAATTACAACTAGTAAGGGATCCGTTCAACGCGTCAAGGTATAAACTCAATTAAGAGGTCTCCCAGCCTTGAAAACCAAGGTTTAATATACCCGAAGGTACAAAGGAGAGCTATTCCCAAGCACTGTCATTGACTTGATTTTCATTAAATCACATTTATTTTATAGTGGGTTGGAGTACTTGGTGTTTAGTTGTTCCCACTTAGGTTGTTCCCCTCACACCGGCCGTAACGGCTTTAAGAGTTTTTGAACCCCTCAAGAGGGCAGGCTTGCTAAAGATGTACAAATCTCAAACAAAGAAAAAGCCTCAAGGGACTGGATTTCTGATTGTCTAGAAAAAGACAAGTGCATACTCTCCTACCTCTCAGAATCTTCTAAAAACATGAACGACAGGTTTGTTCTTTAACCAGATAGCAAGTTAGGTTCCTAAAAATGAATTTAAAGAATACACGGTGTTTAGTCGATTCTCCTCAGGCAACCTGCAAAGACAACAAATCAGTAGTCATATTGTCTTTGTGCAACAAGCATATTCTTCGACAAGCATTTTGCAAAAACTGATTAGGTTGTGAATTTTTTTGAGATAGACAGATAAACAGTCAGGGCCAGTCATCAGAATAATCAATAAAAATCATGAAATTTGCCTTTTTTAATTTATTTTTTACCAGAAAATACAGAGTCGTATGATAGTATGAAAACTCGTATGATACAAGATTCCTGTTCGTACGATACCTGTAGTTTGTCGTTTCAGCCTGTGGGAAATGTCATACGAGATGTACAGACGAAAATCTGAAAAATCTGAAATCTAGAAAATAACAAAAAAAAAAGAAAAAAGTAGTCAGTCTTGGAGGCCGAAAAATGTAGTCTTCGGCTCCACGGTGGGTGCCAGATATGTGTGTGTGAAAAAGGGTCTGTAGCTGCAAACACAACACTTCAATTAAGTCATTATATGTATGGTTAGTAAATCAATAATCAATAAGTAATAAACCATAACAAAGCGACTAATTTCCTTCTAAAAGATGCGAGTATAAGATTACTCTTAGATTTTTTATAAGCAATATCAGTGACTAGACTACACCAAGATGAAGGGTTTAATCTATATGATATTAACTATATGGATGCAAAATGAGTGAATAATTCAAGCAAATAATGAATTCAAGAAATATGGATTCAAGCAATGATGAGTAAACTAAAATATGGATGCAAATAATCTAAAAAGCACAATGATCTTCAATGACTCCAGAGCGAAATTAGCATGATAATAATCTCCAAGCATGTTCTCAAAAATCTCTTGGGTAAATTGGAATGAGAGTTGAAGACTGAATTTATAGAGAATTACAAGAGAAAAAGCTCAATTTAGGATTAATTGAAAATAATTGAGAAATCAGGTTCAGTTAACCTTGAGATAGATTCCAATTATAGTTTAATTGAAATGCATTTAGATAAGAAGTTCAAGTTGCACTAGAAAGAAGGTTTAATTAATTCCATACATTTGTGATAAAAATAGATAATTCCATGCATATATTTGATTTATTCAAGAAAAAGGTCTTTTCAATGCAACTGAACTTCTTTTTCTGAAAAGCTTTGAGTTCTAATTTTAGAGAATAATTCAATAATTTAATTTAATTGCTTTTTTGATTTCAAGTTCTAAATTTAGAAAAAGAAATAATATCTCAAGTTTGATTTCTCTCTCAATTCAATTCTTTTTGTTTAATTTCAACTCAACTCTTGCTTTGTGATTAATTCCTCTTTTGTAATAAATTAATTCCTTTTGCATGATTAAATGGCAAATTTATTTATTAATTAAATATTCAAGGATATTTAATAAATTAAAATAGGATAATTGATCAAAATGATTTTCTTAGAAATGATTCAATTAATTAAATAAATATTTAATTAATGTTGAGTAATTGATTTGCCATGTGATATTTGATGATTAAAGAATTAATAATGTGCTCAAGGTTGATTTAATTGTCTTTGGTTAGGACCTTGGTGATGTTGTCGAGATTAGGGGACCATGGTTTAGATGACCATTTTTAGGGTATTACAAAGTTACCCCTAGGATTACTCTTCCAGAGGAACACATAATCAAAATCTTTATTAATAGAAAAGGACAACAGATCCTGTTGAAGCAACGAAAACCCAACATAAATAGCATCAAGCCTTACCCATCTATTCTCCTTCCAATAGTTACAAACCATAGACCCAAACCTTCTTTTGCATTCATCAATGAGTTGACTGCAGTCTTGATTAAAGAGAGGTTCATCTTTAATCCAAGGATCCTCCCAGAACCTAATTTTGTCACTTTTTCCAAGGACCCATCCAGCTCCAACTTTGGCAACTTTTGTGGATTTAATAATATTATTCCAAATGAAATACCCAACAGGGATGTCTTCAGAGTAGAGGAGAGACTGGAGAGGTTGATCATGAATATATTTATCAAACCAAACCTAGTTCCAATCTTTCTTAATTCCATAAGCCCTCCATATCTATTTAGCAAGCAGAGCTTTATTAAAAGTTTTGAGAGATTTAATACCAAGACCTCCCTTGCTCTTTGGCTTACACATTTTGTCCCAGGCAACCAAGGCTATCCTTTTTTTTTCTTCTACCTGTGACCAAAGAAATATTTTCTGAATCCTCTCTAAAGCTTCAACAAATTTAGTCAGAATACCAAATAGACTGAGAGCATAGACAGGGAGATTCTGAAGAGTAGCTTGAAGGAGCTGCAACTTTCCTGCTTGAGATAACATGGATCCTTTCCAGCCAACCAGTTTTTTATTGAGTTTGTCAATTACCAAATTCTAGAATGAGTTTGGGGGAACTAATCCCAAAGGGAGACCCAAATAAGTGGAGGGGAGCATTTCTACCTTGCACCCAATGATATTAGCAATTCTTTGTTGTCTTATGATAGGAGTATTCATGAAATAGATAGCAAACTTGTCCCAATTGACTTGCTGGCCTGTCGCCAATGAATATGAGCTAAGAGCACCTTTAAAGGCAGAAGCCTCCCCAACAGAGGAGTATCCCATTAAGATTGTATCATCAACAAACTATTGGTGAGTACAAGACACATTAGCAGAGGAAGGTTGAAGACCTTTGATAGTTTTATTCACTTTCATTTTTTGGATCAGTCTGCTCATGCTCTCCGCCAAGATGGTAAATATGATAGGAGATATGGGATCTCCTTGTCTGAGCCCCCTAGAAGATTTAAAGAATCTAGAAGGAGACCCATTGATGAGAATTGAAAACATTGGGGTGGAGATCAACTCTCTGGTAATTTTGATTATCTTCTCATCAAATCCAAAGGCCTCCATAATTCTAAAAAAGAGCTTGCCATTCCACTGTGTCATAAGCTTTAGCCAGATCCAACTTTATTAGAAAGCCTTCTTTATTGGCAACATTAAGAGAATGAATATTCTCATGCACAAGGATGATAGAATCCAAAATCTACCTACCAGGGACAAATCCTTTTTGCTCCTCTAAGATGATAAAGGGGAGGACAGCCAAAAGTCTGGAAGTCATAACTTTAGAAATGATCTTATAAAAGGAGTTACATGGACTTATTGGCCTAAATTTTCCCATGGAATCTGCCCCAGCCACCTTAGGATTTAAGACAATAAAAGTAGAGTTGATTTCCTTAAGGATTCTTCTTGATCCAAAAAATTCTTTAACAACATTGACCGTGTCTTTTCTCACAATATGCCAAAATTACTGAAAAAAGAACATGGGAAAACCATCAGGTCCCGGAGCCTTATCCCCTTGAAAGGACAAGACCGCTTTTTTAATTTCCTCAGCACAGGGGATAGCAAAAAGGGCCTTATTCTGGTGAGGATCAATAATCTTGGGGATGTTGTCAACCGGATCCTATTGCTTAGCAAAATCAATCTCCTTACTACCTGTGAGGAGCTGAGAGAATAAACTAACAGTTTCATTCCCAATGTCATCCTCCTTAAGATGAATTTTGTCCTCGGCAATTAATCTAGATATTCTATTCGCAACTTTATGTTTCATAGAAGTCATGTAAAAAAATTTAGTATTTCTATCCCCAGCTTCCAGCCAAATAGCCCAGGATCTTTGTCTCCAATAGATTTCCTCCCTATATATAATGTTGTTAAGTTTGACTAAAATATCATCTTCCTTAGCCTTGGGATACTTTTTATAGGCATCTTTCTGTATAGAGTTTTAGATCTCTTCTAATTCCTCCAACTTTTTTTTTGATTCAAAAATATCACCAAAACTCTTCTTATTCTAGATCTTAATGTTATCTTTGATGTTTCTAAGTTTTTTAGCAACTTTGTACATGGTTGTTCCATCCACATCAATATTCCACCAATTGGCAATGGATTTTTCCAAAGAGGGGTGAGAGATCCACATTTTCTCAAACTGGAAAGGGAAACACTGTTTACTCTTAATAGACTTAGCAACAAAAGAAATGGGATAATGATCCGAGCCAATTCTATTGACAACTGACAAGGAACATCTATGAGAAAGGATCTAGTCATAAGTAATAAGAGATCTGTCAAGCCTTACCTAAATGAGGTCTTCTCCATCCCTATGATTAGACCAGGTATAAGAAGCTCCAGTGAGACTAGTATCAATAAGAGCGTTGACATTGATGAAGTCCATCAAATCAGATCTGCTATCTAGTTGGGCTTGAGTTCCACCAATATTTTTCAATTCCTTGCAATGGAGTATTGAAATCTCCCATCAACAGCCAACTATCCTAAGAGAAAGAGCTTCTTTTCTACTAGATTTTATCCCAAAATTTACTCCTAGCAGCTTTGGAATTAGGGGCATAGATATTTGTAACCACCCATTCCTTTCTTTCAGTGATGCTTTTAACTTTCATAGATATAATATTACCATCTTCATCAATCATATCTCCTAAAATAGTTTTCTTGTTCCAAAAAATAACCACTCCACCTGAGGCCCCATTCGAGCTACTACCACAGAATCCTCAATTTTTAAAGAAATTTAAATTCTCAACTTTCTCCTTACTCATTTTGGTTTCCTGCACAAGGATAATATCCAGCTTATGATCTCTAATGAGATTCTGTAATATATCCTATTTATTGAGACCATTTAGGCCTTGAATGTTCCAGGAGATTACCTTCATTTAGAAACCTGGGGCAGGATTCCTGTATAGTTTGTTGCCTTCCATCAGCTATGTTTTTCTTTCTCTCCTAGTCCCTATGCCATTTCACGGGTTTACGACCCTACAGAGATTTGGAAAGACCAATATCTACCTTGGATCTGGTCCTAGTTTTCACCCCATTAGGGCATCCTGCCTTCTTATTTTTCTTTTTTCCATTCCCTGTTATTTCTTCCTCATGTTCATCTTTGAGATCAACTTGCATGTTATTCCATAGTTCTCCTCTTTTCTGGGATGAAGTGGGCGTGTCAACTCCAATATTCTGGAATAAAGAGTTTAGGTTAACCTTAGGCGATTCGAACTTGTTCTTCCATCCAGAATTAACTTCAGGTCCTTCAAAATCATTTGGGCAATCTTTATCACTTTTCATTACTGAAACTTGAAGGGCCTCATGTTAGGATTTAATTATATCATCAATCTCACCTTCTTCAAGAATCTCTTCAATGATTACATTCTCTTCCTCCTGAGCCTGTAAGACTTAAAAAATATTGACTGTTTTGATCTCAAATCCACTAATTTCATCCTTTTTATCTTCCTTCAAAAGGGAAACCTTAAGAGGGTTATCTTTTCTATCATCTTTTGATAAGTCTTTTATGTTACCAAGAATTCCGCTTCCTCCTTCCACTCTACTATCTTCCTTAATATTATTCTTTTCTTTCCATACCTGTTTATGGGGATTATTAACCTTCATAGGTTTTTTTGGGGTTACTAGGGCAAGCCTTAGCCCAGTGTCCATCTTTCTTATAGGAAAAGCACACAAAGGGGAGGAACTCAAACTCTATTGTCTGTTACCATAACCCAAGTTTGGAATTTATATCAATAGAACTAGGAAGATCCATCTTCTACGAAATATTGACACAAATTCTCACATAAACCAGTCTCTTTCGAGCTGCAGTCATTGGATCTATCGCAACAAGCTCTCCAAAGGAATTTGCTATACCTGAAAAAACATCCTCAACCTAGAATTCAAGCGGCAAGTCAGGCAACCTTACCCAAACCAGAGCAGATTCAAAGAAGGAATCATTGAGTTCCATATTTGGAGACCATTTTCTTAGGGATAGGGAAGATTTACCAAACATCCATGGTCCACCACTTAATGTTGCTTCTAGATCTTCCCCACAAGAAAAGGAAAAAACAAAAAAACCCCGTGACAGGGCTGAAACATCAACTTGACCTTTCAGCCTCCATTTTCTCTTAACAAATGATCTAACATCCTCAATATTGGGTCATGGTCCAACAAACTTTCCCACTAGAGAGAAGGCCATTAAAGAAATGCTATGATCAATAACCAAATATGGAACAACAATAGCTAATTTACTCATTTTCTATCAGAGATGTCTTCCACAAAGGGGAAGGATGATTTTCCAGTAGGTTTGTTTGCAAAAAGACTGCTCCAGGGTTTGAGAGCCTTCACCTTTGTAGTCTTTTCCAAGTCAGCTTTCACACCCTCAGGACCTGATTTTGGAGAATCTTTCATCTTTTTGCGGTCAAGAGGAGGGTCTCGATACCATGGGTCCCCATTCGGTCTCCCATCCTCATCATCCATCGCTTGTCCTTGAGCTGCAGAGGTAGCGGAACTAGAGGAACCAACCTCGTTGTTCCCTCCATTTCCAAAATTCAAATTTCCCTCTACTTGCGTTGTTCCCTCCATTTCCCTTCACCTGAATCAAAATTCCTAGCGACTGATTGTTCCTGCAGCCATTGGAACCAGATCTTGTGACTGTTCCTGCAATCAAAGTAGACAAAGTAGCTCCCATTTGTCAGCTCTGAACTTAGTTAATAGTTATTTAGTTAGAATATTTTGTTAATGTTAAGATTTCCTGTAGCCATTCAGTTGTTATATTTTTGCTTGTTTATTTCAAATGGACTTAGTTGCTGCAGTAGTGCAGAATGACTATCACAGGAACTTAGTGCATATATAGTGCAGACCCATTTCAAGTAATACGTCCCTGGGTTGACAAGTAAATGAAATTCAGTCATGGAGATAATAGCTAATCAGAATGAATGACTATCTTTGGGTTAAGACTTTAGCTCTAGTTATTGTTCCTATTGGAGAGGCAAACAAATTTTCCATGCAAATCTGGTGTTCATGAGTTGATTGTGTTTTGTTCTTTCATGATTTCATTAAATTAATACGTTAGCAGTGGTTTGAAGTTCAATAAATTAGAAATAAAGTTGTATTAGTGATCCAGACTTATTCACTTCCCCTCTCAGGACTTCAAAATAAATGCAAGTAAGTGCCAATCAATTTTCAAATCAAGCCAAAATAGAGCAACATAAAGAACGAGGGAAATATAACTTTCAATGCTAAAATATTGTAAATTTGGATGCCAAATCAAAAACAAGCTAATCTCGCCCAATCTTTATGCACAATTACTTGCAAATTGGTAATAAAAAACACAAACAAAATACAAATGACATAAAATTTAGGTATTGAAAGAGATTCCTATCATCAAAGGTTTCCGTTTGCGCAAATAAATAAAATTTTGATAGATACTTTTGCTAGGCATGAAAATGGAAATGTTGTTATACATAGAATAGACAAAATACTATCAAATAGAAGATCAATTTATAACTTCCATCAAATAACATTACAGGTCATGTTGAAGCACAAAAAAATTGTAGACTTTGACATAGTCAGGTAAGTCTAATTTCACAGGTCAAAATAAATGCCAACTTTTTAAAAATGAATGCCAAAGCTAAGGTATATTTGCAGGCTGATTGATAAAATGGAAGGATTGACACACATGAGTAGGAAATCATCACAAATCCTTTGCTATGAATAACACTAAAAATGAAAATGATCTCCAACAATTTGTAAAAGAATTGCAGCTAATTGGCATTTGTCCCAAAATTTCTCTGTTGCCATATAAATGGAGCCAAGAGCTCTGGTAAAATGCCAATTACAATTAACACAAAAATTATAGACAAAAGGGATGACTCATGCATTAGGAATTAAGGCACATATAAAGGGAATTAGAGAATTTGAAATTCTCAATTTTGTAGTTCCACCAAGCATGTCAGAGTTTTGAATAAGAAAATTGGAGCATACTCAAACAAGAAAAAATAAGCTAACTTATTTACTTATAATCAAATGCAAAATTCAAGATTGGACAAAAAGAAACTTAAACACAATGAAAGAATACAATTATACCTTTACCAAGCCTACTTGTTGTACCAACATATGGTGGATAAGGCCAAAATTTGAGATTGAAAATGTGAATATATTAGTGTTCATAGTGGAAAAGTAACATTACATCCATGATTGATGACCAAATTGGTTGGCTTGAACTAAATTTATAGATTTTTGGGCTAGAGGATGGAGGGTTATGATTTTATGGAAAGATCAAAGGATCAAATTGAATGAGAGCATTGGGAAGATGAGGGGATGACAAGTGGCTTCACATGGTTGGTAAGGATTTAGGGAACCAATATTGATGGAAAATCAATGGTGGGAGGTGGACAATGGATAAAGTGGATGGTGGATATCAAAAGGAGTACTCAGAAGTACCTTGGAAGAATTCAAAAGTGATTTTTTGATTTAGGTGGAGATCTCCCCATGTCTCTAAGTACTCATGTATCCAAGTGCAATGACATATGTACTTGAAGTGTATGTGTTATGGCATGTGTAACTACATACAATTAAATAAAATAAGGTCTAGATTAATCATAGTTATCCATGTGCAAATGATTAGGGTGGCTAATAGTTCATTAGATGGTTAATTAAAAATGTGAAAAATACACAATTAAATAAATATTGTTATTCATTTAATTTTTGAATGGAAAGGGGGTAAGCCTAGATAAGTAAATGTTTGTATTTATGTATTTAATGTCATATCATGGAAGAAGGGGTATTTTGATGATTTAAGCTAGAAATGTGAAAAGGTGAATAATGGATTTTATTAATTAAATAATATGGTTATTTATTCATTCTAAGATGAAAATTGGATAATTAATCAAATAATGGATCATAGACCCCTTATGTATTTAATAAATAGACCAATAATCGAAGAGAGATAATGGAAATGTCTTATGATATTTTAGGAGGTTGACTTCAAGATTATGGTTTAGACTAGGAAGGCCAATAAAGGCCTAATTAATTGTTAATGATTTATACAATGGAGGATATAGGCTCCATAAATGATAAGATTCCTAGTACATATCTATTTAGAGTGAGTAATTACAATCAACATGGGAATTCCCTATAGGAAGCCTAAAGGAGGAGAGGAACGTACTTATTTGGAGATCATTACTCTATACCATTGTCAAATGAGAGTTACACATTATAGGGAAAGATAAAATGGCAGATAAAGGATATGAAATACCCTTCTTGAACCCCTAAATCCCAATCATAAGCTAGGAATCCATAGTGTTCAATCCAACATCACACAATATTTTTATGTGTATAGATATAATTAGGGTTATGTTAGAACATGAAAGAGATGACACATTAATAGAGGAACATGCAGACTTGTAGTAATTTAAAGAGGGAACAATTTAAGAGAGGGAACAAGAAAGTTGTGATTAGAAAACTTTAGGTGGCCAAATTTATTTAAATGTGCAAATAGGCTAGCACATAAATGTGATGTATATTAGAGGGTAAGAAGTCCTACTACAAAGAATAAGATGTTCTTATGACTAGTTTTGGCACAAATCCCATTTGACAAATGGGTAATATATTTTATTAGACTCGTAAAACCTCTAACTTGTAAGTCCCATGCTATATTAGAATTTTGATATTTTATGAATCACAAAATAAGTAGTGTTTGTAGAAAAAAAGGATCTATAGAAAATAAAATCAAAAAATTCAGGTATGAAATTATTATAGCATGGCTTGGTCGTCCAATGAGTATCATTAGTGATCAAGGCAAGCATTTTGTTATTAGGACAATTGTGGGGTTAGTGGAGAATTTTATGATAACACATTACAAAATAAACTATTATCACCCTCAAAATAATAGGGGTAATGAGGTTTTTAATATGATATTGGGCACCACATTAATGAATGTATGAAATGAGAATGCAACAAACTAAGATATTAAGATGCCAACTATTTCATGGGCCTATAAGACCACCTATAAAAGATTAACAAAGTATTTCCCTTTCTAGCTAGTGTATAGGATTGGTGCCACCCTACCCATATAGTATATGGTACCTAACCTACAGTTGGAAAACAAACTAAAATTAAGTGAAGAGTCAATCTAAGAGAGATAGTTAGAACTAGAAAAAATGGATGAAAAGAGATTTTTGGCACTACATAATTAAGATTAGGAAAAAAATCACAATAGAAGGCTTAGAATAATAGGAATAAAGAATTTCAAATTATTGATAATGTGTTGTATGATAGAAAGTTCAAGAAACCTAAGAATTGGAAAATGTGGTGTTTGGACCCCTATAGAATTGACTAAATAATGGAACTGAGAGTTGTTAAGATAAAAACATTCTAAGATGACATGTTAAATACATATGTAAATGGAAAAAACCTAAAATATTACTATGTAGGAGATTGGAGGATGTATACAATCTACATGGAATCGGGTATGAATAAAACAACCTTATAAATTATGTATATTAGTGTAGAAAAGTTTAAATGTTGTAGTTTTGTAATATTGTGGTTGTTGGCATGAATGTAGACAATAGTAAAAATAAAGGGAAAAGAATTGGTTGAAATATTAAACTTAAATGGTGCCATTAGATGCCTATATATTCTTTCAAAATAAAAAAAAAGGTAAATCACTAAGTGTTAAAATATTAAGATAAAAGTTATGAAGTAGAGTGACAAGCTGAGTTGGCTACCCAAGAAAAAGTAAGGCACGATTGTGAACTGTGATAAAGAGAAATAGAGTATAATATTGCATGGAAAAAGAGTCATGTTAGGATAAGGAATATGTAGAGAAAATTAAAGAGCCAAGAGGAATTGAAAGTTAAGATTTTGAACAAAAATATGAAAGTTAAGCTATGGAAAAGCTAAATTGAGAGAAAAATGAGAATTGCATGAGAATATTCATCAATACCTATGATTTGCAGAGCTAAAATTAAACACATGGGAAGAATTTCCTAATTCTATGAAGAGTGTGCATGGGTGAGGATTATTAGGAGTTATATTTGTTGGTGTAAATTATGTCTCATAATTACACTTTACTCAAGTTGACTTAGGGTAAGGCATTTCATAGTAGATTTCATATGAGACACTTAGGGAAGTGTGCACATAGGGATGATGCATGTAGGAGAAATTCCACCTTTTGTGGTCTTATCATGTTGTTACATTCCACCTTCGGTGGGTGATCCACCTCTCGTGGAATATTCTATTATTTCTCCTACCTTCCCTCATCTACCCTTGTTTCTCATTGAGCCACATGTCATGATTGTGTGCTCACATATCCATATGGCCTTTCCTTTATAAGAAAGCTCATATTTCATTGTATGTAATGATCCTGTTGATCTTATTTTCCATCTTTATTCGAATACAGTTTGTTGTCCTCATTTTTGTTTTGTGTAAAAACAGAACAACCCCTATGAATTTTTCATAATTCATCCTCTTTTCTTTCAAAGTCAATAAAATGAGACATTTTGGTCATCTCATTCATCCTCGAATATGTGTTATTCGACGTTGAAATTCCCTCATTGAGTTAAAATTTCAAAATCTTAACTTAAAAAGTGAACTTCCCTGTTTTGGTGCAGAATCGGGTTTTATCTCTGATTTCACATCAATTTTTGGTCAATAAGTGTAAAATCAGGTTATAACCTCAGTTATACACTTGGTAATTAATCTTAGATGTAAATTAGACCTATAGGTCTGACTTACACCTTTTTGGTCTATCAAGTGCAATTAATGTTTTGAAGTGTTTGTTTCAAATCGGGTTTCTTTACCCATTTATTCTCTGATTATGGCCCTAATTTTTCATTATCATTTTCTTGGAGGATTGAAGAGCTAGATTTTCCTCAAGCTTCATTCATAGAAATCATGGTATGTATCCATTTCTTAAAGCTTTAAGCTTTCGATTTTTATCTTGTCGTGCCCTAGTTTTTGGCATTAGTAGAGATCATATTTGAAGCTTGATACATATCAAGAATCATCTTGATATGTATCAGATTACAAATCTGACTTGATTCTATTTTTCAAGTTTTGTTTCATGGTGGAGACGGGACTGTCTGTGTTGGCATTTTGATGATTATGTTGTGATTGTCATTGATGGACACACACTTTCTATGAGATCACTTTGTGAATGTATGAATTATGCTCAACCGGTAATTTTTCCAAACCGGTATCATGTTGTAGTCTTTAGACTATTGATGCTATGAAGAAAGTGTTTACCGATCTCATGCAGTATAAAGACCCAAGTGGCATAGAGAGATCAAATGGTTTAAGGATCTCAAGTGGAGCGGAGCAAAGGAGTTAGAAGCAGCAGTTATCTTTTTCCCAGTCTTCAATTTTTGTCAACCGGTAATCTATTAAACCGGTATTACTTTGAGTTACCAACCGGTAACCGGAAAAGTTGTATAAACCGGCAATACTTTGTGATGAGTTACCAACCGGTATATTTTTGTCATGAGTTACCATCCATCGACACTTTGACGGTGATTTTCTGTCGTGTTATCAAATGTGTCTAGATACAATGAACCTAGAAACTTGCAATGTAATCCTATTGGATCGACATGAAATCAGATTCCTTTTTAGGACATCATGTCTAGGGTTTTGTATGCGTATGTATGAGAGTAGTTGTAAGGTTTTGGTGGTCATTGATGCTCTTGTATGTATGATCTTAACTGAGAAGATCAAGTCTATAGAGTGTGGATTTACTGAAGACTAAAGTAATGCTGAAGAGCATTAGCTATGAGCTACAATGGATCTAATCAAGCAAATTGTTCCATTTGCTAGATCTTTCACTTGTTGATTACTCACATCTTTGACAAGTCAGAAACCCTTAACTGGGTAGGCCCAGAAAAGCCTTTGTAAATCCTCTAACAAGGTGGTTCACATCCGTCGATCTGAAATCCTCTCACAAGGTAGTCTTTAATCGGACTTATCTCCTAACAGAGACTGAGATTCCTAACAAGATCTGTTCTGGTAAAGAACATTGTATGACCTTAACCGGTCTGGTTACTATTCTGCAGATAGTTACTTGTGAGTTTCATCTCACCTTGGTTTTTCCCATTTGGGTTTCCATGTCAAAATCTCTTGTGTTATGGTGATTGTGCTTCTATGGGTGAATGCCTTATTTGCTATTTGGTTTGCATGTGTGTTAACTGGTTTGTTTGTTAAACTGTTTTACCGGTTTATTGCTAGACTATTAAAGTGTTTAAGTACAGTATTTTTTGGAATACTAATTCACCCCCCACTCTTAGTATTCATCAGTCTGTCCATCACACACCATGGCATGCTTCATGGTGTGTGGCGGGCACACACCCCTACCATATTTACCTTTCAATATTATTCGTAATGATAATGCTTGGGTGGAGGTATTACCCTAATCCTCACCACAGTCTATGACTATGGTGGTGGTTGGGGCCGTATCCCCTTCCCACCCTTTGTTCTTCCTTTCATTGTAGTGATGGTGGTTGGGTCTGTATCCTCGACACCCACCACTATCTCTGCAGTGATGGTGGTCGGGGTTACAAACCTAACCACCACAAATTTTGGTCTGAGCTATTTGCTAAGTGTCCGAAAGGTTTACAACCCCGCCCAACACTGTTTTTTATTTTCTTTGTATAAATATCGATCGGGGTTAAACCCCGCCCGATACAATTTAGTTTGGATTTCCTTTTTGAAGTGTCATTCAGAGTTGTAACCTCACCCGACACTCATCCATGGTTTTCCCTATATATTAAGTATAGATCAAAATTTTAAGTCCGATATACACTTAACTCAGTTACATTAATCTAGTGTATATCGAAGTTACAAGTCCGATTGCATTACTTTGTGAGTTTTTCCATTGATGTAAATCAGAGTTATAACTCCAATATAAATTAATTTTTGATATTGATTTATATGAAGTTCAAATCAAAATTCTAAGTTTGATATGCACTTGGTCTTGATTTTACACTTATGTTTAAAAGCAAATCCAACTTATAAGTCTAATTTGCACCCAATGCAGACACATACAAATTAATGATTTTTGATCAATTTGTGCTCAGTCGATGGAATTTTCCTATCAAATGAATATTTTTATGAAGGCTAATCATTTAAAATGATAATCTTTTCATTTTGCAGTGCATTCATTGCAAATGTCAGAAATACATTCATTGTTTCCTTCTTCTTGTGTGACATCAAATATTGACAATATCAGGGACATTGAGATTGGCCATGTGGATCTCGATGAGTTCTTGAAGATGGTGAAGTCACCACCTGTGTCTTACAAGATGGGGCCCACCATAAACAGTGAAATTCATTTGGTGGCTACTTTCCCCATGTCAGCTCAAAATCCAAAATTTGTGTTGGCTCTTGCCAATGGGTATGACCCTACCACCAGATCAATGAAAGATATGGATGGGAATAAAATACTCATAAAGATTGATGAGGGTTTATTTGATACAATTTTCAAATGTTCTCCTATAGATCACTATGTAGATATTATACAATCAACTGTGACTTATTTTGATAAAAATTCAGTGAAATGCAAGAGAAATATGGTTGATAATTTGATAAAAACACCTAGACCTACAATTTGTAGATGGCTAGAAACTCTTCCCCACAATGACTTCATTGAAGAGGTCAATAATCTCATTACTCTTCTTAGCAAAGTAAAAGGATTTCCAACTTCGTATACTTATCACAAATGGATGTATCAATACATTCAAGTCATCAGGCAAAATAAGAAGAAGATCTTCTAGGGCAAGCAAATTGCAAATTCTCTATGTGAACAATTGACCAAGGTGCCTACCACCTTGAAATTCTACATGACTTCTTATCTTGTCTATGTAGCTACCTTGATGAGGCATTTTCCAGGTCTATCATCTATAGGAGAGTCAAGTTATTGTTTACAAGTAGTTCTCTTAGGTAACTCTCTTGGAGAGTTTACACCATTTCAAGAGGGTAAATGATGTTTTCTTTGCTCACTACATGTGTTTATTTGACAAGGAACTTCAGAAAAAAGAGTGTTAGATTAAGAATGGAAGGTAGTGAGTGAATATGGTTGCATTTTCCTTCAATTTCATACCTTCACATATATTAGAATTGGATTTTTTGATAGAGAACCCTTCATGCTCCCAAGGTATCCATCTGATAAGATAATACTTGTGGAGATGGCTCGCCAAATGATTTCTATCTATGAGCATCAATGTGGAGCTCATAAGACAGGTATCAATTTCTCCATCACTATAGAGATATATTCTATCAATTCCATCTACAAGGCTTGTGCCATGGAGGAAGATATGAGAAGGGTGACTATTAGGTTCTTAAAAGTTAGAAATTTATTTGACTATAGGGGCATGAAGAATAAGATTAAGAATAACTACACACATATCCATTGAAATGAAGATGTGTGGGTAGATTGCAAGACAAAAGAAGATGCAAAGAATGAATTACTATTTTTTGATAGTAGAACAAATTGAAAATTTTGATCTTGTTGATGTTCTTGAATATATTGAAGAAGATGGTGATATTCTTGATCCTACATATGAAAAAAACAAAGTTGTTGGATTACCTCTTCCTCTCATACAATGGTTCCAAAAGGAGAATACTTCTACAAGGGCCAAGTTTCAAAAGATCCTTGATAATACTACTACTTGGTTGAACCTACATGGTGTATAGATGAAGCCTTTCCAAATTGAAGATGATGTTGCAGGCCCCAAGGGAAAGACTTTTGAATTAAGAACCAATAATAGGCAAGATCCCGTGACTCCTAAGGGTCCTAAATTCAAATTCACTATTGGAAAGGGAAAATCTCAAGGTGAGTCTTCAACTCAAGAGACTAAAGTTCATGATGAAGTCGAAGGAGAAGAAGAAAAAAATGAGGATGAACAACTCCAAGGGGAAGATGAAACAAAGAATGAACAGGAACAAGAAGAAGGAGAATTTGATGAGGAGGGAGCACCTGAAATACAAAGTGCTTCCCATTCTCAAGAAATGCATAAAGGTATTCCTCCTACATCATGTGATATCACAGTGAATGAAAATGCTTCTTTGCCACCTTGGCTAGTTTCTAACACTCCAAAGAGAAAGAAGCAAGCCATCTCTCCTGATGACTTTGATTTCATCCAATTAGTACCAATTAAGCCCAAGGTCACAAAGAAGGCCAAAACTTTGTCCAGGTTGAGAATAGATCAATCCAAGAACAAGTATGTAGAAATGGTAATTCCTCCTCCAGACATGGATTTGGATAAAGTATAGGATACTGATTATGTTATCAAATGAATTGATTTGGGCAAACAAACACATGAGGGTACAATTGAAGATGCTCAAACCCCTTTCCAACATCTTGTGGCAATGTTGAATGAGGAGAAAGTCAAGAAAGATATCTTGAAAAGACAAGTTGATCAACTCACGAAGGTCCTAATAGAGATTACCAAATCAGTAGAGGTAGTTGAGCGAATCACTTCTTTAGTGGATGAACAAATTATCAAACAAGATGAACAGGTGAATTCTTATGGGAGAATAGTTGGTGAATGGATGGATAGACTTCTAAGCTAGGGAACACGTCTCTTATGTTCAACAATTACTCTTGTCAATAATCTGGTGGAGGTAAAAATTGAAATTGATAAAACTTTGAATTTGTTTTCTAATGAATTAGAAGCACATGAGAAAGACTTTGACTCTTGGTTGAAGTTAGAAGATTTCCAGTTAGATATTCTAGTTGATAATGGAGTGATCCCTTTAAGGGATATGTACATTGAGCAAAGAGAGATTCTGAAACATTAAATGAGTATAATAGAAGTGCTTATCAAAGATCTAAGGAAAATACATAAAGAATGTAATGACAAACAACAAGACATCATTGAGAAAATATCAACTCTTCCTTGCACTTTCCTTGATAAGAACTAGAAGCCATCATGAAGATGCCATCATCAAAAATTTTAGTCTGCTAATTGGTGAAGAGGTTGACAAGCAGGCTTTCTCATTATCCTCTATTGATAAGCTAGTGGATATCCAAGTGAATCTGGATTATCTAGCCTTGCTTCTAAAGAAACACAAGAAATTCTACGTGAACCTCGAAGATTCTATCACCCGGGTCAAGGTCATCACAAGTCACACTAAAGGACCTGACCAAGAATAGATGAAAGCATTTCTGCAAAAGTTTGAGAAATTTATGAAGTGGGGTTAGAAAGGAGTGTCTGATGACCTCTAGCAATTTTTATAGTAGATGCATTTTTGAATAAGACATTGACACTTAAAGTGTCAATTTTGTATTTAGTTTTTGCACTTAGGCAATGCATTTGTCCTAATTCAAATTGAACTCTACCTTTGACTTGGTCACAAATTGGTTGTAGTTTTCCTAGTTTCATGTTTCACCTCTCTTCTATAAATATGATGTTGCTCATTGTAATATTCATCCATTATCTTTAATCTATATGCCGAAACTCTGTCGAAGTGAAGATAAAAAGTGAAACTTTGTGTTCCTCTTGTGATTTTGCAAATTTGATGAAATAAGAAGAAAGCTTTGACATCCAAACTTTGTGTTGGATTCATTTGTGTCTATGGTGAGAGTATTCTTATGTCATTTTCATTGTAAATTATTATTTACTCAAGTAAAGGTGTGTTGAGAGAATATTATTAAAGTGTAGAGGCAATTGTTAACTTGTGAACTTTGTGTGATATCTTGACTATTGTTGTCAAAGTAAGGAATTGGTGATCGTAATATCATTTTTAAGACTTGTGCTTCATTTTGGTATTTTCAAGTTAAAAATAGTTGATTTATATATTAATGTTTCACTTTGAAGACTTTGTGCTTGACTGTGTAATCTTGGAAAAGGAAATAGTAACTTGAAGGCTTTAAGCTTCATATTATTATTTCACAAAAGCATTATCAAAGGTGAAGCTAAGAATCATTTTAAAGACTTTGAGATTTATTTTGATTTTCTTGGTTAACTCTTTGGGTTACAGAAGAATTTGTAAAAAGGTTGATAGGACAACAGTGAATTTAAGACTTTGAGCTTAAGCACTCTTTCCAGTCTCGGAGAAGCAACATAGGACTTTGCGCCTTTATGGACACTTTGCTTCTTTTCTTATCTATATTATATTGTTCTTGCTTTCCAAGTTGATTTGTAACAAAGAAATTGTAAGAATTATTTCTACTCTATATTGTAAATTCTTTCTTCAAAAGAGTGGACGAGAATAACATCTATCAGAGGATAGGATGATGTACCTCCCATGTTAGAATAGGAGTTAGAAAATTATATCTTATTTTACTATAATAGAGTAGTGAATCATAGGGGGAGCCTTCCCTTAATAATTAGGAGAGATTTAATCTCATGTTGTTGTGGTTGAAACCACAACTTTGTGAACTCTTCTTGAGTTGAAAATATTTTGAACCAACACAGTTTATTCTTATCAATATTTTGTCTCTCTCTCTTGTGTTATTCATTGTGCTCTAGATCTTGGCTAATTTGATAAATTCTTACATGGTATCAGAGCCATTGGGGCTTTCTTAAGTAGTCTATTTGGAGAGATCTTGGAGCATTCATTTTTTTGGATATAGGGAGTTACACATTTTGGGGGCATGCTATGGTGATTTTAACCTTACCATTGCATCTAGGAGACCATTTCCATGAATTTTGAGTATAAATTTGCCTATATTTGGTGCAAATCAGTTTTTGGGCTTTGGAGGAAAAATTTACACAATTTGGGTAGTACAATACAATTTTGCAAAATAATTTTTTTTTTTTTTTGCAAATATTTTTTATATTTCATTTAGTTATTTTTTTAGTTTTTTAATTATTTATAAAATTTATATTATTATTAACAAAAAAATATATTTTATGGGGGTGCCCCCCAAACCATACCACAGACTCTACTTTTTTGCAGAGCCTGCCACCACCACCACCACTTGTAGTCTTCTAGTGGCCACCTCACCTCCAATCCATGTCGTCGTCGTGTTTCTACCCCCACCATCATGTTTCTTCTCTCGTGGCTCCTTTGCGCCCCTGCCACTAACAGCTCCTCCATTTTCCCGACACTTATTTTCACCAACCCCAGCCCTACCGGCCACTCTTCTATCCGACATTGATCACCAGCCGCCTATCTTCCACTGCCGCCTTGCCTTCGGCTTCGGCTATTATAGAACCTCCTCACTCAGGCCCTACTTCCATGAGGCCTTAAATCATTCAACCAGCTATACTCCATCAACCACCATGTGTAATGCCCCGCCAGGAACCCTAAAGGAAAACAACACAACTAGGCAACTAAAGGGTGAATTTTTTTTTTTTTTAAAGATTAAGTGCATTAATTATAACAATATCATGTTTAATAACACAACGAAAGTCTAACCCATGATTTTCTAAGGGTTACCAATGAAGATTAATTCATAGATTATATTAACACCATGGTTAATCCAATTGTCCATCTAATTAGGAATAAATGCTTAAGATAAAACCTACACATACATCTAAATTCCATAATGAAAGAATCAAAGTATTCCAATGCATTTATTTTCCCATAGATCATATATACAAAAGATAAAAGCAACTGAATTTACATACATTCCACCGATATAATAATACAATATCCATAAATACATGGCTTCCAAAAATACCATGGAATCCAAAAGTTACAATATCAAGGTTACATAAAAGTTTGATACAATGACCACAAGGTCTCAACTGAACAATGATCATAAACAAGAGTTGGTACATGAACCACGAACCAAGAAACACCAGCAAAGCCTTTCCTCACCTGAAGATACAATCTAGAACATTCGATGGGTAGTGGCACTACAACCCGACCATGTGATCCCGAAATGGAACCACCCCACCATGCTAGGAGATAGTAGAAGACCCTCAAGCAAGAAAAATAAGACAAGTATGAAAGAACTAAATGACTCCGCAAACATCCATGTGAGTCAACTCACAAACACTAGTGACTCTAAGGAGAGAGTGTCATTGCATGGCTTAAGGTGGTTACCCTGGTAGGCCTCCATAGGTCCCGACCCCCATCTTGGGTTATCCTTGTAACCTCTCCCAAACCTCCAGCTCCATCTAAGCCTCATGCGGACCCTACCAATCCTTTCGTGAAGAAAAGGTGGTAAGTTTGTGATTCTAGGCCTTCTCACCACATCCTGAGCCTATACAAGCACTCAACCATGTGTGAGGCACATTATCTTAATTAATATTTTAAACTACCCACCCCCTAATCAATTATTAGGTTATCACTTCTTAATTGACTTTCGAGGGGTTATCCTGCCATCCACTTCAGTCGCGGCCCCCATTCGAAAGCCACTCTCTCTCATAGGACACTAACAAGAAAGGTCTCTCTACAAGAACTCTATGGCAAAACTGACAGCCATATCTAATCTTGACAAACCATAGGTGAAGGATACACAATCACTAACCCAAAATTGACCATTTGGAACAAAACACACAATGGCTCATATCAATAGGGTTATACAACAACACCTGACCAAGGGGTATAACAACATATGACATAATGACAACTCAACCAGAATTGCAACGAAATTAAGCTTGACTGCAAATACCATTTACACAAGATCTTAATACAGGCAATCTTTTCTTTAAACAACCAAAAGCATAAATAACTTGCAATTAAAGATTTTCCAGAACATAAGAAAATACAACTATATTAATACAAAGAAATCAATATTGTCATTTGTCCAATAAGGTTAAATAAAATCGCATTAAAATTAACCCCCTAATGTAATTCCAAGCATAAATATAGAATCTTAAATTATAAACTTTTTTGAAAATAGCTAAATTCTGAATTAATTATATATATATATATAAACTCATGAATTAATTTGCACAGTATTAAAATAATACTTAAATGATATAATGTCCAAAAATTAAAATAAACTTATATATTAATATATATATATATATATATATATACTAAATTGATTAGAAACCAAATTTTATAACTCTGGCATGGAAATCCGAAACTACCATATTTCAGTTTGCACGAGAAATAACTAGGAAAAGCGAATTTATAATAATCCTTGCTACTGCATGGTAGCAGTGCTACCTTACAGTAGCACTGCTACCGCACGGTAGCAGGTACTACCATCGGTAGTACATGCTACCTTACAGTAGCATTGCTACCGCACGGTAGTAGGTGCTACCGTATGGTAGCCATACTACCGTCGGTAGCAACTACCGACCTTCCCTACATGCATTTTTTTTAATATTGTTTTTATTAAAAGGTTCAATAACCTAAAAAAAAAGGTCAAATTTTAACAACCTAAAATATTAAATTTCAATAGCCTAAAAACCTTAAATTTTGTTTTCAATAAAAATTATTTCCAATACAATTTATTTCTGGGGAATTTAATTAATACATATTTTCTCCAAAATAATATAATAAAACAATTTTCCCTTACTTTTAATAACCCAATAAATTTAATTAATAATTAAATTTTTTTTTATAGTAACTAAATAATTTCACAGAGATACACAAATATTAAAAAGGACTGCCATAGCCAAATATCGAAACAAAAATCAAACAAGAGGGAATATTTTCTCTGGTAAATCCCATTTCTCCCAAATCTTGCAATTTTCATGCACAATAAAAATCTTGGCAAAATTTGGCATATTAACTTTTCCCAATTTTCTCAAAATATTAATCTATAAACACCCAGGAAATAACTTCTTTCCATAAACTAGAAACTAATTTCAGGAATGGACTTTAGCCAAGAACAAGAAATAACCAGAAAGGATTTTGGATTTGACAAATATTTTAACACACATCATTCAGAAAGAGGGAAGAAATAGAAATATTTTCTTTAAAAAAACAACCAGAAGAAGCCACCCAACCTGGTATAGCTTTCCTCGAAGAACTTTGTAGGAGAGATTCAATCCTTCAACAAGCTTCCAATAATTTTTCTTCACCAAAATCTCTGCCTCTTTCTTGTGACTTTTTTTTTTTTCCAAAAATAAAATGATATATTCCCCTTTTAAACTAAAATTCTAGGTTGCATATATTTTTCCCAAAAACCCTAATGTTTAATTTTAGTAATTAAAAGCAATTTTATTTTTCTTATCTAATTCCTAATAAAGAAATAAATTAACATGCAATAAGCAAAAATCATTTTTTTCTTTTCTTTTCTCATGCAAATTAATTAATTTCCTAAAAAAGGAATTAAAGCAATACTTTAATTCTAATTTATTATTTTATTCATTTATTTATTCTGTTATTCTTTTATTTATTTAAAATTCTAGGAAACAATAAATGAAATTAATCTAATTTATTTTTCACTAAAATTTAAATAAAATATATTTCTAATATCATGCAACTTGCAACTTAATTTAATAACTTCTTTTAATTAATTAAATTTATAATCTCAATGCATAAAATACATAATTCAAAAATACCAACTATGAGATAACTCCATAAATTTAATTAATTAATTAAATCCACTAAAACACACAAACTGAACAAACCCCAAGCAAAGACTCAGAAAAAGTCAAACGAGCATACACGAAGGCCGAACAAACTGACAGGATGACCAACTGATGACACTCACAAGAGTGTAACTAGTTAAAATAGGGTCAACTACTACCTCCTCCACTTCCATCGGACAATCTAAGGCATGCTCAGACCTGTGAAGCCAGGTGGAGACGATACCCCGTACCTACCTGGTATTTGTACCTGCAATATCTTGCATCACCGAATCACACATGCATGTATACAATATAGAAAACACTGCATACACACTGATGAAGGAGAATCGTGATGTTCCCTGTCTCACCAGAGTGAGTGGAGGAAAATCATCCCTTGCATCCAATACACTCGCAGACACGCAACATATAATTTCACATTGCATAGATAAAATAAAGTGTGAGTACATAGTAATAATCCATAAAATGCCATAAATCACAAGTATTGAAATACTGCAAATAAATTATGCATCTCATATCCAGATAAATCATGAAATAATGTCATATAAGTCTGAATAACACATCATGGTAATGTATCCACTGAAAGTAAACAATAATAAAATATGAGTCTAATAAGTTCAAATGAGGAGGGGTACTACACCATGTGGCACAGTTTCATTCGCATTGGAGAGAGTTTAGCCGCCAATGTCACACCCCCATTGGGACATGTGTCATTCATGGATTCATGCCACACATATGCCAAGTAGCAAACACCTTAGCGCACATATGGTCATGACATAAGTAGACCGTATGCCCAGTTACTGGCCACCTAATCTGCCACACAGAACTGTCGTACTGCCACATCATCAGCCACGTGTATTGCCATGTCAACCATACAAAACCTATCAAATTTTTCCACATGTCATATTCCATACAATACAGACAAACCATGTAGGGGGTGTGACGGTTTGGTGATGACCATATGACCGTCAAATTTAACCTAGTAAATTGCTTATGCCATCACTACGTCAACCCATTTTTTGAATTTTTTTGGACCCCCTCTCATTGAGCCTTTTAGTTTTGGAGGCAAATTTTGAGTGCCCATATCTCACTCATTTTAGCTGCTCTTTGAGTGCAAATTTTTTTTATTTGGGTTGATTTTTTCGTTCTCTCTGCAATGGTGGTGGTATTTTTTGATTTTGGTAGATAGATTTTTCACAATTTCGAGTTTTTCACAACTGTACATGTCTAATGCCCGATTTTGCAACTTTAGAGACTTCATTCAGACTCATATGATCTCCTTTTCAGGTGGTGTTTTTTTTTAATGTGGATTTTTTTTGTCTACTTTCACATGGTGCTATCAGATTTTCACCATTTTCAGTAGAAATTGTACTTTCAATATTTGGTCCTTTTTGGCCTATTTGGTACTTGTACTTTTCTTGGATCTTGGTTTAGATCTCTTGTAGTATTTGTTTGAGTCTCTTATAGCCCATTTGGGAAAATTTGTAAAGTTGAAATCAGAATTCCACTTTGCCAGTTTTTGTAAGTGGCCCATTGTACACGCACTAAGTATAAAGTGCCAAATCATCATTTTTTTTTTTTGCGGGGGGGGGAGGTTCTTTGATTGATTGAATTTGGGGGGGTTTCTTGTGTGATTGTGACTCTTTCTATCTTTTTTTTTTCATTTTGGTGCTATGGGTTCTCCTAAATTTCCACTTTTAACTCCACATAATTATGCATCATGGAAAATTAATGCATGCAAGTTAATGAAATAAGAACTCATTCATTATGTAAATGGAACAATAACAACACCACATGATTCTAAGGTTGATCCTAATGATCAAGTTGAATGGCTCACTAAAAATTCTAGGGCACTTGGAACTTTGAGAAAGTATGTATCATATGACCTCATTTTTCATATTGAGAAATGTACTATAGTTAAAGAGGCTTGGGATATTTATGAGAAATTGTATGGTCAAGTTGATGAGATTGGGGGATACAAGCTTGATGGTGAACTCACAACATTGGATCTCAAGGATTTTGATACAATCCAAGATTATGTCACGAAAGAAAATGAGCTAAGAGAAAAGCTTAAGGATTGTGGTATTAACAGGAAGGATGCTCAATTGGTTTACAACTTGTTGGACAAGCTTCCATCATAGTATGCAACCTTTGTTTCTAGCTTTCATGCCCATTGGTTGACTCAAGGTGCCTCATACACTCCACCATCATTTGATGCATTCACGGAGATGTTGATACTTGAGCAATCTAAGTTGACCAAGATGGGGATTCTCAAATCTTCAAAGTCACAAGCTTTGGTGGCTAATAAAGGGAATCAAAGCAATCAAGGAAAATGCAAGAACCAAAAGTAGTCTAAGCCAAAGCCACAACAAGGTGATGCTACATCCTCACCTAAGGGGAAATCTTATAAGGAGAAGCTTTTTTGTGCATATTGTAAGAAGTTGGGACATGATGAACACCATTGTTACAAGAAGGATATTGATGAATTAAAATATCTTCTTCAGAAGAATAGAATTAGTTTTCCTTCTAAAATGTCTACTTCAGTCAATTCTTCCAAAGAAAAGGATAAAGGGAAGGATCACACTTTTGGGACAAATAAAGCACAAGCTCTTTGTGCTACTACAAGTCATGATTCAGGGAGATGGCTTCTAGATTCAGGATCTTCTCATCATATACCATCTTCACAGTCTATGTTATTTTCATTTGAGCCTTGTAGCATGCCACCGATTTTAATAGGAAATCATACATATATGAATGTGATTGGTAAAGGATCTATTGCCATTGGGGATAACTCCTTCAATGATGTGTTGTGTGTACCTCACTTGACAAAAAATCTTCTTTCCATCTATCAGATCACTCATGGGGAAACAAGGAAAACTATGGAGTTCTCACCTGAATCAATTATCATTAGATACTTGGAGAGTAGATCTATCATTGCAACTGGGGTGATTGCACTCCTTTCCACATTTTGATCCTATTGATGAGATTGATTCTTCACATGATGATCACACTTCTTGTGTTGATTAAGATATCGGGGAGAACTTTGGTTACTTGAACTTGGGTATTCTCACATGTGATCCCATTCTTGAGACTAACATTTCATCTCCTCCTATTGATATCACATCTACTATTGCACCTGATAATGTGGATATTGTAATAGTTTTGCCTTCTTGTGATTTAGTGCAGTAGGGTATACCTTGTCTTCTAGTTTCAGTTCCTTGGGATGACTAATTGACAAACATTGCAAGTTTGTTTGTGGAGTCCTACGTTATAGATTTGGGAGACATCATTGATGATATTCATCTTCTCTTTGATGAAGATTTTTTTCATGCTTGAATATCATAATAAAATTATAAATCTGATTAGGGGGTAAAGACGATCACAAATCTTTAACTAATCAAATACAATCAAAAGTAAACCAATATAATTAACACAAGATAAGAATAAATTCAAGTAAATGAAATTCCCTCATCCTGCATTGTTTTTTCCATTGTTCTTCTTTGAAATTGCATGGGTGTCTCTTAGGTATTGCACTGAAATTCCCACATAAGATTGGCAATTTCTTTGAAAAGTGTGATCTAGATTGATTTGTGAAAATGATGTTGTTTATATAGATTTTCAACACAGAAGGGATAAGGATTTGAACTCAACTCCTGATTGATAGTCAACTGATTTAGATTGATTAGTGAACTCATCTTGGTTGATTTGTTAACTTAATAGATTGGTCTGTTAACAGGGTTGATTGGAGAGTGAACTCAATTGATTAACCAGTAGACTGAATAGACTAGCTAGTTGACTGAATTGATGGATTAGAAGACTGAATTGATTGGAAAGATAAGTGGATTGACTGAAGAGTTAATTAAGTTAAATAATTAGTTAATTGATTTGATCAATCGGTTATGATTTAAACATGTGTTGTAGGATTTTGGAATTGAATTTGATTTTCATTTTCAATTTGGATTTGAATTTGGACTTTCGAATGTTGAAATGCACATGAAATTAACTGAAATTCAGATTTGGTGAAATGTGAATTTGATGATTTGGAATTAGATGAAAATAATTGAAATTTGAATTTGGGGAATTTGGAGGAGTAAGATTAATTAATTAATATAATTTAAATGAAATTATTTAAACATTAGAAATGTGATTTAATATAAATAATAAAGATTATTGAATTAAGGAATTAATCATAATTAATTAAATAAATATTATTTAAGATAGGGTTAATTAATTAATTAATTAAGAAATAGAAATTGAATAATTAATAAGATGAAGAATGATGGTTGAGTCAGTTTAGAAGGATAAGTAACTTGATTAAATAATTTAAAAATTACTTAATTAATTAGGATGAATAATTAGTACATGATGAAAAAGACATTTTTCAATGTCTACATTTTCCCCTCTATGACACAATGTCGAAATGACGTTGTTTCAAAGAAAACAAAAATTTATGCCCCAAGATGCCCCGGTGATGCTTTATAGTGTAAATATACCCCCTCGAAAAAGTGGTCAAAAAATTATGAAATAGAGACCATTTTTTTGATACCATGGTAATGAGTAATCATGTGAAGTTTTGTGCATTTTCGAGTTCATTTGACTGTGCTACAAGTGCATTAAAGTTCAATTGGACCGCAGCTATTGGAGAGGTAAAAACCCTAATTTTGGCTATAAATAGTGAATAAGCCCTTTTAATTTGATAATTTGCATTCATTTGATTTGTGGAGTTCTTCTTGATTTCAGTGTTTTCCAGTGAATTTGGAGCGTGATGGTGGGCCACAAAGTGAGATTGCACTTGTCTGATCGAGTGCATGCATATCAAAGACCGATCGACACCGGAGGCCCTCTAAGAATTTCGAAAACTTTGCTCATTTTTGCTTGTTTTTCCAATTTTTTCTTGCTTATGTCAAAGCAAACTTTTTTAGTTGATGCGCAATTTAGTATCATTCTATTTGCATTTGATTATATTTATGCGCAATTGGTTTTAGTAATTCACACTTGTTAATTTGGCTCGCAAATGTGTTTTGTGATGCACAATTGATGTTAATGGTGCAAATATGAATTTATTGGTGCGTATTTGTGTTAAACAATTTGCATTTGACTGTATTCATTGTATCTGATTCACAATTGATATTTTGTATTTTCTTCCAAAATTTATGATTTGATTTTTGTCATGCAAATATAATATCTGATATTTTCATGTTTTTCATCTTGTAGGCACATTACCCTGCCCTGGTTGGTAGGCAAACGAGGCCAGATGGTCTCAAGAATCACTATGAGCTTATCGATGAGGAGACTGCCTTGATCAGGCATTTAGGTTTATATCATATATTGCACTTGCTAGAGGTTACGAGCAACAGGACCATGATTACTGCATTAGTCAAGTGATGGCATTCTGAGACTTGTTCTTTTCACTTACTTACTGGTGAGGCATCAATTACGTTGGAGGATGTGTGGCACATTCTGCATAAACCCATTCATGGCGCTCGGGTTACTTTTGATCGTGATGATGGTGTTGTTGGATTGTGTGATTTGTTCGAGCATTTAGAGTAGGATTTATCCATATGGAGTCGATATGAGATCCCATGGGATGATCTAGATTACGATGATCTTATTGTCATTTTGTGCTTTGTTGTTGCTAGCTTACTAATTCCTGATCGACAGACACATGGTTTCCCTGTCGGATGGGGTAGAGTTATCCGAGACATGATTATTGATAGACATGTTTTTGCTTGGGGTTTGTGCTTATTAGCCACTTTATATCACCAGATGCATGGTATTGTATATTTAGATCATAAATCCATTGGTTGTGGTATCACTTTTCTCCAGGTATGGGATTGGGAGGATATGGCTATCTTTCATCTGATAGTTCATGTTGATCTTGCTAATGAGAAGCCATATGCGTATAGATACATGGTTGGCATTAGACATAGGGCATCAGGGAACATACTTTACTAGAGACATCAGATTGATATAATACATTATTTTTCTTGGAGACCTATCTTGATTGTTGTGGTTGGTATGATGATGCACACCATTTACCTTATTATAGGCAGCAATGTTATCTCATTGAATGAGATGCTGGTAGACATAGGGTTATTGACATCCATCTGCTTGGACGCATACTCCATTAGTTTGGGGAGGTACAAGGTGTGCCAGATTTGACAAATTATTTTGCTTGGATTACACAAGAGATCAGGGATTGGGGGCTTGCGTACAGCCTCATGTTGCTATTACAGAGTTTGATTCTCTTTGGCTGCTACAGTGGGGTTGTCCAGCTAGGGTTGCAGATCTTGGTGCCACACCATAGTATGATTCTTGGTGGCTACATCATATACCAGTACCATTGATAGATCCTACGACAATAGATTAGGCACATGAGGGCATAGGGAGGGAGAGGTCAAGGGAGAGATGGTGGATGCTGAGATGGGGGAGGATGATGAGGTGGAGGTCAAATTGGCTTGATTGTAGTAGTAGTACCAACAGAGGAAGAGCAAGAGGATAGTGAGGGTTATGTAGACATCAGTGGAGACACCGAGTGTATGGGTAGCTCTGATCAGGATGGGATTGAGAGTGATGATTTTGAGACAGGATCATCTAGTAGTGGGGGAGTGATAGTGGTGATGGTGGTGGGTAGGACATTGCAATGCCCCAGGTTGGAGATGCGCCAGCCGCAGAGGGAGGTGACGAGGAGGAGGGTGAGGATGACCAGGTTTTGAGAGCTTGGATTAGGAGCTTAGAGGATCTTGTTGTCACATTGTGACAACGCTAGATGGATGATAGGGAGCACTTTCATAGAGTATATCATGCTTTAGAGGCAGAGCAAGATCAGATTGCAACTGAGAGGGATCGATTGCAACAAGAGAGAGATGTGGTGGTGTGGAGGTTTAGATTGATCCAAGATGCACAAGAGCAGTACCTTGATCCTACTACAGAGTCAAGAGATGAGACACTGATTCATCTTGCTCAGGAGTGTTCATACTGGCATCGTGAATACGAGGATGTCATGTCAGAGGGATAGCGTGTCCCAAGTTATAAGAGATATATCTCAGGTAGGAGATCTAGTAGGTCTACCAATTGTGATACTAGTACAACTAGGGTTATGGGTCCGCCTAGGTCAGGATCAAGCAGACAGGATCCACCTGAAGATATGGATAGGGCCGGTTGAGACATTTTGTCTTGTACTTGATATGATGTATTCTGACACTTTTGAGATATATATGATATGCATTTTGGTTGCGTTCTACATGCCTTGTGTTATTTCTATGATGTATGGTTCTATATGATGTGTCTATTCGATGTGTTATATGTGTGTGATGCATTTTATGATTCTAGTGCATTCTATTTTATGCAATGTGATGATATGGTTGTGTAATTAATGCTTCTATATAATAATGAGTCTAAAATGATATGATATTTATCTAAATGAATCTAATGTAATTAATTTTGAGTAATAATACAAGTGAATTTAATTAACATGAATTTAAATAGTAATGCAATCTAACTAATGGAAAATGAACTTATAATGATATGCAAACTATATGAATGTTTTTGTTGTGATAGAATACATTGTTGATAGGGCCTATTAATTTAGAAGATGTGTTAGTAAGAAAGATATATTTTAATTAGATGATGAAGAGATAATAGAAAAATGTAGAATCAACTGTGTTAACATGAAAGCAAAATTGTTATGATGTGATAGGAATAATAGTGATGAGTACTCTTCTTTGCCTTATTCATAGTGTAATACATTATCATCATCGAGCCTTATTATGTAACAATGAAGCTTAATACACCAAGGTATAAGGAACCAAGACGTATAGATATCTCATTGCAAGAGACAAACACGTAGAAGACAAGGAATGAACCCTCCATTCTGGGAATTTTACTAGGGGTCGAGGTATGTGTGGCATTCACAAGATGAATGCTCCTATCATAGACACCCACTAGAGCAATTGCCCTAGAAATTCATTGGTCCACACCACAAAACAACAAACAAAGTAAAGGATCATGCCCATCACGACTCCTTCTAGTCACTTTTTGGACATCCTTGAGTAGCATAGAAACATAATCTTCGCCAATTGATAAAAGATAAAACCCAAATTAGACAAAATCCAACAGCTAAACTGACTATGCCTTTCCTTTGGTTTGTTTGATGTGATGGTTGATAATGTCTGGTTTCAAAAAATTTGGACCTCGTTTAAGACTGATCTATCTAGTTTCGAGTGTATCTGATTCTATCTAAGACATTATAATGATCATGTTGATATGGATATCAGTGATTGATAAGATAGTTATATCCTTTGTTGAACTTCGTGCAAAGTGTTTACTAGATATTTGTTAGGGTATTTGTTTCTCACGAGACATTTTATTGCAAGTTTTGATTGTTTTTTATTTTTAGTTTGTTTTTTACTTTTTCGATGTTTAGGATTTTGTGGATCATTTTTGAATGCTTTTTATTTTGTTGTTTTTCCATTGTTTTGGGTATTTGTTTAGGATCTTTTTCTGATTTTTAGGGTTTTTCATGACTTTTTACAATTTTTAGGATTTTTTGTGTTTTGCAAATGTTTTTGGATTTTTTAAAGATTTTATCTGAATGTTTTTTATTGAATTTGTTCAGGAACATTTTCCGATTTTTAAGATTTTTTCATGACTTTATCTGCTTTTTTATATTTTTTCAATTATGCCCCCAAGTATGCAAACCTATGATGACATGATGATCTCGGCGATGTATATGGAGACAATTACATTTTGATATGAGTTACTGTAATGCAAGATACAATATGAAGATGCAGTTCCTATTCAAACAAGGGTGAGTGTATGTGTCTTTCATTCTAAAATGCACTAATTGAATTAAAGGTGTGAAACATTTTAGAGAGAGGAGATCAATCCATTCTCAAAAGACTTTATATCATCCAATATTAATACACTATGTAATCAAGATTTATGAATGGAAGTGCGGAAAACTTCTCCATTAATTATTGAAAATTCGATCCCCCTTTTGCCCATGTGTATGCACTTGAGTTTATTCCAACCCTTGTAACCATTACAGACCCTTGGGACTATGTGGCTAGCTGTGTGAGTTATTCTAACTTCAAAAGCATCCTAGATAGAGCCTAGTTGCCAGCAAAATTTTAGGGCTCTGACGAGGTTATACACCATAATCTATTGAATATTTCTCCATTGCCAATAGGCATCCATAGCCCTGATGGAGTTATTTGCATATTCCCTTAGTCAAGATTTTATTGCACATTTTTGCATGATATTTTAGTTATATATCTATGCTATTTTGCCTTGAGATGGATATTTGGCATAACTTTTCTTTTTTATTTTATTGCCTTGACTTGTAAGTTATGAAACCTACTTGGGTATGACAATTACAGCGGCGTTGAAGTAGAATATTAGATTTTTCACTAGCCATGTGACCAACTAGGTATCTACAATGACTTAGAGCTATTGATTAATGTGTGATATATAACAATTGATGGACTTTAGGTAACAAGGCTCAATAGTGAAACCTCTACTCAACCATGGATAAAGCTCAATCACAAGGTGACGTTGAAGATAAATGAGTAAAGACCTCCTAAAACTTCATGTACCCGTATCTAGGAAATGAGAAAACCTTCGCTCCTTTCATTGTAGCTAGGTGCATGACTTGGACAATCACCTTGTTAATTGATGCAGCTATATGTGAAAGCAATAATGATATGTAGCTAGATGTTGTGCAATATGAAATGCAACTATGATGCAATCTGAAATGGAGATATGTGATGCAATATAGTAAAGAGATATGCAAATGTAGTAATTGAAAATTTAAATGAACCTAACCCTTAGATGTAATATCTTTTTAGGTGTATGTTGTTCATGGGTTTAGGGAGTGGATCTCCCTCATGATTTTGCAACATTTTTCAAATGGTTGCTCATTTTGTAGATTTTCTAGCCATTGAGGTGCAGTTGGTAATGGTATTTTGTAGATGTCATTTTCCTCTATAGTAGCAATCCAACCATTGGGGATGAAAGTATAGAATTATCTGAATTTATCTTTTCTTCCCATTTCTTTATGTTGTTCACATATTCTTTCTCATTATCAGGTATCATGTCTTTGAGAAATGTTTCCCAAACCTGCTGATATTATGTGCTTCTTTCATTGAAAGATGTTAACCTATCTACCTCTAAAGTGAATCCCACTATATAGACATTATAGGGGAGTTCAATCTCCTTACCCAAATTTTTTGTTATGGTAATGTCATTATTGGTCCATTCTAGCTGTGGTAGCACTTGGGATTCCCAATCAATTGGATTCCAATCAATTTTCTTTGGGTGAAGAGTTTCTTGCATCATACATACTTGGATTATGATGATGTTTTGTAATGACACAATCTCCCATACCTGGATTGAGATGGTTTACTCTCTTAGCACTTGGACTTTCTTCTGTAGTGAGATCTTGTCCTTTCATTATATCATCTTGCGTTGGTCCTTTAGTATCTCCTTGAGAAAGGAGTTTGATGTCTTCCATACATGGTTCAATTATTAGCACAAATGTTTTCGAGTGTTTTCTCTCTTGTTGCCCCATTCAATTAGATGTGAATGTGCAAGGGGTTTTTCTTTACTTTCATCTTCTAGAGAAGTCATTGACATCATGCAAATCTGGTTATTATGAGCATCTTCATAAACAATGTCATTTGTGTCTATTGTTCGAGGGCTATTGTCTTGAATAGATAGAAACTGATAGTCATGAGAATCTATCATACTTTCTATATATGTCCCACTATCTGAGGTTGTGTTTCTTATCTCATCTTTCTCTTGTAAAGAATTTATTCCTGACTTGATGATGTTTTGAATGTGGTATAAAATCTTCTTAGAACCGGTATTAGACATTGCAATCTTTCCTCATCTGACTCATTAGGTGGAGCTAGACTTGTCTCCCTTAGTAATAGTATTGACAAAATCCAAGGATTAAGCGCATTTGCAAATGGTGATCCAGTTTCTGCCACCAAATTTTCTTGTGAAGTTGTTACGGGCACCATAGTGTCAAGTGGTGTCTCATTATCTTCTTGCAAAAGACATATGAGATCTTCACCATTTGATTATGTACTAGGATATGCCATAACTTGCTTGCTTCTATGAGATGAAGAAGGGAGTCTTTGTGTTGATAACTAGTTCTAAGGTATATATTTTGATGTGAAGCTTGGCTTATTTAGTATATCTAGTGTTTGGTGCCTTGCTTCTGTTATTTTTGTGACATGCTTATACCCTAACTGTTGATTCTTCAGGTTTTCTTGAGGTAGAACAAGCTCTAATCTTCCTTGTTGTTGTAGTCCCAAGCCTATGGTACCATCATAACCATGTTTTTGTAACATTTTAAAACCATTTCCATAATGATCTAAGGGTAAGCGATCTATTGTCATGCCATCCTCTTATCTATATAACCAGTGATTAACATCTTCTTCTAGGGATTCTTCCTCTAAGTCTCCCCATCTGATGAAAGAGCATGAATCTGAATATATGACTATCTCCTTTCCTTTATCTTGTTTCATCATGGTATTCTAAGGTTTTCCAAAAGATCTTGGACAAAGAGATAATTGTTTGAAATTCAATGTACTGGAGATAGAGTATTCCCCACAACCAAAACCTTTGATCTGTAAAGAAGATGTTGTAGGTGTATCTTCTTGTGCTTCTCAGATTGTCAATGAGTCCATGTGTGTAATAAGTGGTGTCGCTATATTATTTGGAACTTGATTGTTTGTGCTTTCTCTTAAAGTATTGTAGTGTTGAAAGGGGTTAGAATCCCCATGCATAGTTATTTCTACTCCATTGACTAGGAATTTCATGCATTGATGAAAAGTAGAAGGCACTGCCTACATGACATGTATCCATGGGCATCCTAATATCATGGTGTATCCCAATTATTTGTCCAACATTTGGAATTTAATGTCTGTAGTAATTGGTCCAATTTGTACTTGCAATGTGATCAACCCTTTAGAAGGATGTTCCTTATCATCCTAGGCCTTGATGTTGATCTTCTTGGTTAAGTCTATGTGAAATTGGGAATAACCCAATTCCTTGATCAACTTAAGAGTACAGATATTGAGTCTTGCCCCTCCATCTATGAGCACTCTTCTTATTCTCTTGTTATGAACATAAGCTTCTAGATGTAAAGGATCATTGTGCCTGATTCTATCTATGGGGATGTCTTTCTCTGTGAAGGCTACCCTGGATGAAGCAGTTATAATTCCCACCATTGCTTGTAATACACTTTCATACATGTCTCTGGATACAATTAAATCTTGCAATTCTTTATCCAGAATTGCTCTATGACATGGTGAAATTTTGAGTAACTCAAAGAGTGGTATTTGAACAGGAGTCTTTTTTAGTTTATCCACAATAGTAAAGTTGCTTGCTTGATGGGGTTCCTGAGGAGGTACTCCTTGTAATGTGACTTTGGATCTACAGGTTACTACTACACAATCTCTGTTTCTAGGGTTGATGGAAATGGTTGCAACCATTGTCTCCCCTTCACTAATTGCATTGATTGTATAATCGTATGCAACCTTGGTGTAGTTGGTCGTATTGTCCTGTCCTTTTGATGTAGATGTTTCTCCTTTATTATGCTTCACAAAAAGATCTTTGTATATGAAATGTGCTTGGTTTTTTTATCCTTTATCTATATCTACCATTACATCACCTTGATCTATCAGGTCTTGTATGAGGTTCTTGAGCTTGTAACAACTAGATGTTTTATGTCCCTTGGAGCGATGATAATCACATAAATCATTATCATTCCACTAGGCTGGATTGAATGGGCCTGGTTCATATGGTCTTGCTTCTGGCAAGATGATCATGTTTGTTTGTATCGGCTTCTTTAGAGAAGCATCAATAGGTTCCCCCAAAGGTGTGAAATTTTTTTTTGGTGCCATATTTCTCGTAGGTCTAGCTACATTAGATTGGACTACATTGGTAGTGGTTGTAGTTGCATTATTTGCTTGTGACTGATTCACATTTTGGTTTGGTCCTTGTAATGATAGTGTGGTTTGATCTCTATTGACCACTCTTGCATCAACCACGCCATCATTTATAACATTATTTTTCCTTGACCAAAACTTGGGTTTATTTGCACTTACATTGTTGGGTGCTCCTCCATCTTTACTATTTTTAAGGATACCTTGTTCCAACAATCCCTTCTCACATTTGAGACCTTTTTCTGTGATATTCTTGAAGGTATCAAAACATTGCATTTGCAAAGGATATTTGACTGGTGGAAGGAGATTCTCACTGAACATGTCCACTTGTTCGGCCTTTGGTATATTGCTTGGATACCTTCTATACAATGCCCTCCATCTTTGTAAGAGCGTAGCAAAAGTCTCTATTTCTTTCGGCTTTGTGGTGCACAAATCTATCAGGCTCACTAGATTATTTATATTATGAGATAAATTTGAGATAAACAACTCTGCTAGCTCTCCCCATGAAGTAATTTTAGGAAGTAGCTGTGAGAACCATTCTAGTGCTGGCCCTCTAGGACTCTTAGGAAATAGTCTTAGTAGATATGTGTCTCTGTGTGCCACATCTATGCAAGATGTGAAATATTCTCTTATATTATCACTTGGATCACCCTTTCCCTTGTATTGATCAAAATTAGTTGTCTCAAAGTGTGGAGGAAAGGGTGGCATATATAGAGATCTATCATAGGGATAAGGCTTGAGATCTTCCAATGTGTAGCTTTTCTTGTCCTTGCTTGCTTGCATGGTCACCATTTGCTTTTGTAAGTTTTGGACTTGTTGAGCCAAAACTTTTATTTGTGTCAAGGGTATGCCTGATGCATATATGTTTGCAACATATGATGAAGAGGTGGTGTATACTGGTGTTATTGAAGATGCTTCACTTGGCAGTGTATGAAAACCACTACTAGGTGTTGTGACATAGGTAAACTGAGGCATTTTGTTATCTTGAGTAGACCCAAAGGGATTGGTATGTCCATGTTGTATCCCTTGGCTACTAGTTGCAAATCCTGCTAATACCAATGTAGTTACTTGTGTACTACTAGCTTGTGAGTTGAATATGGGCATTGATTGGAACCTTATTGGAGTAACCACTGACATTGGTGTTGAACTTATAGCTGATTGTGTTGTGTTTAACTACGTTGAAGCAATTTGAGTTCTTGGAGAAACACTTTGTGTAGAAGTTGTTGTTGTAGATGCATTGGACATCTATGTCACATTTAGGTTCAATGTCACTCTTGGTGGCATTATTGTGGAGATGTCAAAATCAGGAGGTAGCTTTTCTCCATTTTGAATTAAGAGAGATAGATACTTGTCTCTATTGTTGTTGATAACAACATTCATTGACATTAAGACTTGAGGGTCATGCTGAGTTGCCTCTATTTCCTCTTGTGTTAACCCTGTTTGCAGTTCCTCTATTGTTGGTAATCTATTGGGATCTGTTGGTATCAAAGACCTATTTCTTGATTGATAACTTGATCTTCCAGGTGTGTTCATGTTCCAAGTTGGGTTATATTATGGGTCATTGTTCGGATCCATTTGACTTTTTTCTTTTTTTGATCTTGTTATTGTCGTGTGATCTTAATACTCTTTGACTCACTATGATATTCTAAATGCAAATGGTAGATTGATATGGATGACAAACTTATGACTTAACTATTTATGCAATCTATGAATGGTGATAGCTTACTAAGATTATAGTCAAGGAATGTTTGCCATAAGTTTTTTCGACAAATTGTCAAAATTCTTCTTTTTCTCTTTGTTTGTTGATTTCTTTTGTAAACTTTTTATCAAGGCAGACAAATTTTTGGATTTCATTGTCTATGACTGCTTCTACTTCTTCATATTGTGGGAGATCAATTCTTACTTCCCAAGTGAGGTTGTCCAAACCATCAATTATCTCGAATTGATCATTGTCTGGTCCAAGATTGGGTTGTTTGAATGGAAAATCACCATCTCCTTTTAGACCCATACAAATAATATGTTCTTAAGACTTTAATGATGAGAAGGACTATGACGAATGAAGACTATGCAAACTGATTTGGGCACTAAGATGTGTAATGTAACGACTCTATCCTAAGAGGAGTGTGAATGATGGACTTTTATTGTCCTAATTGTGAATATTTATGCAAGATGTGGATGAAAAACTTAAGCTATGCATTCCCTATATGTGTGAGGACCTATGATCACATGAAGCACCATTTTCTTCCATATTCTTGAATGTTGGAAAAATTTGTTGGACTTGTTGGATGTAAATACTTGGTTGTTCTCTTGAATTTTAGACCCTTGATTGTTGCGTTGAGAACTTTTTGATGTTGGTATGAAAAACTTGGTTGTTCTCTTGATTTTTTGGCTCTTGAGTGTTGAGTTGAGAAACTTTTTATTGATATTGATATGACAAACTTGGTTGAAATTCCACTTTAAAATGCCTGATCATGTAGCAAAGGTCACAAATATTACCACAACCCACATCTTGATACTCCATCAGCTCAAACAACCATGTCACACCCTAAAGTGCACCTATTTTTTTGTCTTTGTCTAGAAATTAAACCAAAGAGGATCGCTCCTCAATTGGCTCGTTATCCTGGGAGATATCTGGTGAGAGTCTTGGGGGTGGATTCTTCCCCACCCTTGCACTATGATAGTATAAGTGTTTGGTTACTGACTCAGTTGGGCTTCTAATTTTTGAGGTGTTTAATCAGGCTTTCGTTCGGGTGGGCATAGATCCGGCGAATTAAATCATCACGATGCCATTCCAGCACCCGTTGCTTACAATTTTTATTGCAAATACATTTATTTTATAGTGGTTCAGAATAATTGGCGTTAGTTGTTACTGTAGACGTATAAAAATGACCATATTCCTAAATGAATATTTTATGTTCATTTCTCTATTTGATTAAATCCAATTTAATTAAATTATCCACATTCCTCTATTTAATTAAGTAAATTACTCAATTTATTTAAATTAAATTCACTATACCCATTTAATGAATAAATCATTTTATTCAATTAAATCCCCCTATCCACTTTTTAATTAAATTCAAATTTAATTAAATAGTTATCCTAAAATTGAATAAATCTAATTTATTTAATTTCTCCAAATTGCAACCAAATTGAATGAATTAAATTATTTCAATTAAATCCTATTATCCCTCCATCCACTTGCAAAATCCCAAACCCCTTTCTAATCCCTTCTAGAATCTTCTAATCGATTCTAATTAGCCTAACCCCTCCTCTAAACTTTGTCACATCCCTAAGCAAAGGGAAGTCACTTCTCAAAACCTCAATGTCTTTGATAACCATTAAAGGCTTCAAGTCTTCAACCACTAAATTCCTCAAAGTCTTTGATAACCATTGAAGGCTTTCAACCTTCAACCACTTAATCCCCAAAGTCTCCAATAACCATTAATGGTTAACTCAAACCCTCCTACATGGTTAAAACATTTGTTTTGACTCAACCTTCATCCAACCCAAGGGTCTCATCAGGCCTTTAATGCTTTGACCATGATTATCTCTTAATCATTTGCACAAAGGTTTATCCTTGGATTAAATCTTAATCCATTGGGTAATCCTAATTTAAGCTTGACCCTTACCCTCTAGATAACCATGAGGTCTTCTCAGGCCTTTAATGCCTCCAACCCCTTCTCTCAACCCAACCCTATGTTGACACTTGTCACCATTTCATTGGTGCAAATTGTGCACATGGATCCCCAACTTTCAAACTCAACCCTTGATTGAATCTTTCAATCCTGACCATCCATTGCCATGTTTTTGCTATAAATAGAGCTCTCATTCCTCCATAACAATCATCCTTCAAATTTGTAGCATCACACTTATGCTCAAATACATTCAAGCTCTCTCATTTCATATATGCTCATCATTTAGCCTCTTTTAAATCAGGAATTAGACTAAATATGCATGTTTAGAATAACTTCTTTATCATTTTAGTTCAATCATAGACTAAATATAGTATACTAGGATAGTATTTATACTAATCTTGTCATCTATAATTTAGTTTATTGCATTTTAAAATCATACATAGCTTATAACACATTTCATTCTAAAAATCTAATCAGAGCATCCCTCGTTCTTACATTTGCCATCCCTGAACCATTTTGCTCAGTGATCTGAGAGCAAACATTGGTTTGAGGGACATTGTGAGATAGAGAACCATGGGACCCACCTTGGGAAGCTGAGTAATACTACGTTACTCCATAGCTTGCACCAAGAAGTCCTGTGTGTGTGTGTGGATAAGTCATTTGTCATATTTTCACATATTAAGTTTTATTGACCCACTTTTCCCGCATACAGTTACCACTTTAGGTCATTCCCATCTCACCGACCTTATGGGATTCTCTGGAGGGAAGGCCTATTAAAGGTGTTAGCCTAATACCGAATTGATAAAAACAATAAAAGAGATGGTTCTATCTTTTTGATCACTCAGAAAAAGGGAGAGCATATACCTATCACCTCACAAACATAAAGAACAACAATTATTTTTAACCTGTTGCTCCAAAATACATGGTGTTAATTTTAGCCAATATTGCAATGGTGAGATTTGTCTTGTCCTTTTTGAAAGCACCAAAATGAAATGTTTGTCTTAAACTACCCCTAAAAAGAAATCAAACATTGTTAACACATGATGGGCTCTCCAGCCTAATTTTTCTTCTCATTTAGAACTTTTTTGTTTGTAGAAAAGAAAGAAATCTGATAGAAATGATAGAAGAATCAGAGCAAAATATATCTAACCTATCCTAGCAATTGTGAATTAACCTCTATGCAATTGCGAACTACTATCTAATCAATTGTGAATTTCAGTATAAGAAAATGCGAATTACTGTTAGGTCAATTGCACATTAGTTAAAACCTACAACTTTGAAAATTTTCTAAACAATAGAAAAAAGATGGAAGAGAAAAGTTTTCACTTTCAGTGAAGTCGTTCCAGATGAGGTTGCCCATTACTGCGATATCATCATAAATGTTGAATTTGTCTGGGATTTTGTTTATGGTTTGACAATATGAAACCATGGCCTCTCCCTCTTCAAATTCTCAAAATTGTCTTTCTTCTTTAATAAGTCTTTGATAGGCTTTTAGCTGTCTATTGTGTTGTTTCCTCCTTGCACCTGAAATTTTGAAAGTTACCTTGCCTACCATGGAGTTAGATACATTTTATGTCTAAAAATGAACTTTTCCAAAATCATGAAAGATTTATGGGTTATGTAGACACTTAAATTAATTTTTTTAATTAATTGATTTAAATTCCTCACATAATTAATTTATTAGTTGTGCCAATTCCTATTCCTTCTCAATATTAATAAAAAATAATGATCACATCGAAGGGTCAAAATATAACAAATAAGCCAAAATAGAGCTATCTCTCTCCACCTGTCTCCCCAACCCCCTCCTCAGCACCTCCTTCCTTGGATCCCCCTGCTCCCCCTCCTCCACGAGGCCTAAAACACACTGATCCACTTGTCTATTCACTCTGTGTGGGTTGTTGGCTATGTGTCCTATGGGATCGCACACTCTTAGTGTACGATGTTGCTCGCTGCTCTGTAGGTACCACTCCCTGGTATAGCCCCCTATAATATGCCACCTCCTAACCTTACCTATCTGTCCTCTCTCTCTATTGTGTCATATTAGAATATAACTACCCAAACCCTGTAGGGACCAACATTTGATGGGCCACATCCCTCTCCCACTGCAGCCATGTCGCATCTGCCTCTGCCCTCTGAACCCTACCCCACAGCTCCTCTAGCTCATCATCTTGTCGATGGAGAACATCCTATAAGGCACCAATAGCGGTCCCTAACCATGCCTCCTCTAGCATCCACTTAGACTCCTCCTTGTCCCTCCTGAGATGATCTACCTCCATCCTTGAGGTATGGAAGATCTTTGTCAAGTCTTCTATCTCCCAGCGAAACCGATCTACCTCTTCTTCCAGACTCTACCTCTTGGCCCTCTCTATCTGTAGCTCATCCTCAAGCAAGTGTAGTCTCTCTCAAGTGGCATCTCTCTGTTGCTCGAGTCTGTCAAATTAGCCTACGACACTCCTCCCCTAGCCTCTAACCATGCACCCTGTACCTATGCTTCTGGAATGTCCATAGGTACAACCTCCTCTCCCCACCATCCTCTCTCTTAGCTACCTCCCCTGCTGGTAGTGCTCCTGCCTATCCCCATCCTACCTCAGGCTCTCTCCTCCATACCACCCTAACCCTCCTTTCTTGTCTGTCAACACCCTTCCCTATTGCAACTACAACCCTCTCACTAGGTCCATCATCCTCTCTACTGACTACCTCATCTATTGTCGATTGTAGCTCATCATCCTCCGAAATGCTAGGAAAGGTAAGACACACTGGAAAATGTCCCTCCCACCAGCTCATGTATCCTCCCATGGTCCCTTGATCCTCTCCCGCTCTGAGCCACTCATCCCAAACCAAATATTGTGCCATATGAAAACTGGTCCTACCCTCTAATGGACTCGTTGTCGGGCCCCAAAACCTCTCCTCTCATGTCATCCAAGGATACAATGGTATGTCTCCCACTATGTCCTTTACCAATCCAAACTGTCTAGCTACTTTGTAAGGGGTATAATACTCCATGGTATATACAGACCTGCTAAACAGCCACATCTCCACTTCGGCCGAATGCAACTACCAATCCACCCTCCATATCTCACTATCCAAAAATGGTCGCCATGTGAACTGCATAAGCTCATAAAAAATGCAGTGCCAAAACCATATCAATCCTATCTGTGTATAATGTAGCAGGCCCATGTACCTATCTATATATGGTCATCAAGCCCACCTATCCTATACACCTTGTGGCAAGGTAACTGCAATATGCTCCCAAGCCCAAATATGGAGAAGTTTCACTCCTGCAGATAAGCTGGCATACTCCCTATACACCACGAGATGCATATCATGGTACAAGTGAACCAACATCTCATCTCCCCAGGCATATTGCGCACAATCATGTACCATGAAATAAACACATCTGCTCCATCCAACTAGAAACTCGTGTCCTCCAAGATCAGTTAGAATCCGTCCACTCAAAAATTCACAAATCACAAGTACTAGATGAGGTATATGTCGGATACCCATTGCCCTACACAAATGCATCATACACCACCCATGTTTTATGTTGGGACAACTTTTTTTCTTCTATCTTTTACCCATCACCAAATTTGTCATTGCGTAAAAG